>NW_022987778.1:2003777-2138777 GCF_902827165.1 Trematomus bernacchii
TACTACTTATACTACTACTACTACTACTATACTATTACTCCTACTTCTACTACTACTACTGCTACTACTACTGTTACTACTACTACTCCTACTACTACTTCTACTACTACTACTACTACTATACTATTACTCCTACTTCTACTACTACTACTACTGCTACTACTACTACTACTACTGCTACTACTACTACTCTTACTCCTACTACTTATACTACTACTACTACTACTACTACTACTACTACTACTACTACTACTACTACTACTACTACTACTACTACTACTACTACTAATACGACTGTTGGGGAAATATTTTCCAAGGCCCATAACTGTGACCCAGTGTATCAGTTCATGCTGTCCTGACTGAGCACACGCACCTGTAGCCTTGGCTGCTGTGCTCTCAGTGTTTTGTCTCCCTGTTCCTGCCTGTTGGCGTCAGCTGATAGAGGTGTTATGATTCTATCTTGTTATGCTCAATGTTGATTATTCTCTCTGAACTAGCTAAATACATGGGTCTGGGGGAGAGTTCTTCAGAATTGACGTGGCGACTCTACCGTGAAGTCAGAACCTCTGACTCTTTGACTTGTTTTGTGAATTCTCCGGCCGAAGCTCCAAATAAACCCATCAGTGTTTGACATCAAAGCTCCAGCTCTCCCCGCGTCTCCTTTTGAGTCGGTGGCTCCTCCTGCATTGCTACACAGAAGTTTCCCCCACAACGACCACTAATAATAATAATCATAATAATGGAAAAAATATATAATAAAATAATGAAATGTAAAGATTACAATTAAGAAAATAGAACTTAAATGCCACAAGACTGTTAAACACCTGAACTTTTGAAAGAACATCCATAACATTCATCTGTTTGCAACTTATATCAATATTCCAATTACTTGTAGACTATCCTGCACTATTTCTACTATATTCTATTTTATTGTATTAACTTGCACTATTATCTGTTTTATTGTGTTGCACTGTTGGAGGAGCCTGTGACCTGAGATTTTCATTGTCATATCTACACTGCAGCTATGTACACATGACAATAAAAGCCTTGAATCTTAAACATTTCTCCATGTCTGTGCTGCAGGGAGGTGGAGGTCCCGGTGTGTCTGGTGGGGAACAAGCAGGACTTGTGTCACGCCCGGCAGGTGTGTGAGGAGGAGGGCCGCTGCCTTGCTCAGGAGCATCGCTGCCACTTCCAGGAGGTGTCGGCGGCCGAGAGTTACCAGGACATCTCCGCGCTCTTCACACAACTCATCCGACAGGTGATGGAGCTCCTGAAGTACCGAGCCGACCGGCGGCGCTACAGCGGCTCCAAGTCCATGGCCAAGCTCATCAACAACGTGTTCGGAAAGAGGAGGAAGTCAGTGTGAGCGGAAAGAAGCGAGGAGGGTGTGTGAGGAGGCGTGTTAAAGGGAAGGTGTTCGAAAAATATCACTCGTCACCGGCTTGAGCTTCAAACTCAGGATCCATGTATTTCTGATCCTCTCCAGAATGGAAGTAGTCATCACATACAGAGCATCAACTAGTTCCTGAGCAGTGTCCTTCACATGCTGATATACAAGAGAGGGAGTTACACAGTCACAAGATGGAGGAATATAAAGCAGTATTCAATGTTTAGTTCAGATTAGCTCCACGTCAGAAATGATCATGCTTGTCATATGTCTATCTCCATAGAGGCTGAATCATCATGTTAATCACATAGCTGCCTAAAACAGTCCTGATGCTCTTCTAGGTAATCATACATCCTGTCATGTACACAGCTACAGTTGGGATACCTTTGTTATCATGTGCTACTCTGATATTGGAAGAGTACATTCAGTATTTTCCCAACAGAAGGATTCAAGGATTAGCTACAGTGTAGACATGTGAATGAAAATCTTAGGTCACAGGCTCCAACAGTGCAACACAATAAAACAGACAAAATAGTTCAAATAGAGCAAGTAATACAAATAAAATAGAATAGAAATAGTGTAATATTAGATAAATAATGTGTAAGTTGCAGACAGATGAATGTTATGGATGTCCTTTCAAAAGTGCAGGTGTTTAACAGTGGAATTAAACTGAGCCTGGTGGTTTTAGACTGGATGCCGCGGTACCTGAACTGGACAATGATGAGTCTGAAAACTTGCTCTTATACGTTAATTTCTCCTCAAGGTCACTACGAGGTCGATGTAAGGCATTCCTTTCATCCATTTTGCATCCCCAGACAACACATGTTCCCCTGTTTCACTGTTACCCGAACCCATCGTAGACCTTTAAACCACTTTTCTTTTCAATTCCCAGAATTAGGATATTTAAACCTGTAAGGGATAATGTGCAGCGAGCAGGATCCCGACAGAAGGCAGATGGATCTTCACTCGCTGTTCCCGTTAGTGTTTACTTGACTGTTGATTTCCCTGACGTACAGCACTCTGTCTTTTTAACCTCTTCCTTTCCTCTTGCACGGTTTTCTTTTTCTCTACTGGGGGCAGTTTAGCCTACTTCAATCCAAAGCTTTGGGCGCTACACAAATAAAAAAGTAAATATTCAAAATAGCCGTTCACAGTGATTTCTGATGGAGGAATTTATGTTTTGTTGGCCACGTTTTTTTTGGCCTTGGTCTTCCTTAGCAAAGGGCTGCTAGGGAAGAGAGCAGAATACACCATGTTCGAAATTGACCAATCAGCATTGAGTATTCATCCAAGCCATGTATTAATGTGTGTTTGATATTTTTGCTTCTAACCAACATAATTCATCTTAATTAGAAAAGAAAATTATGCATATCAAGCCATTTTTTCCTATTTTCAAGTCTACTTACATTCATCAGTAGTTCATCACAACAGATCTGTGTTACTTTTCTTGTCATTTAAGCATCTCATACATCGGTAAAAGCAAAAGTACCTTTATTGTTTAACTCCTATCATTTCTGCGTTGCAACTTTGGCTTCAGTTCTGTGTTTTTGTGCAGCAGTTTCACATCATTTTATGAGGAAAATAACCTGTTTTTTACATTTTATAATTATATTCATTGTAATGCTACTCTTTAAAAACCATAGTGTTTATTTATGGTCTGTTTAGTTTAAAATATAATACTCTCTCTCTGTCACTCTCTCTGTTATATTGCAGTATGCCATATCATTTACAGTAATGTATGTGATGAGATGTATGGTGTATATATTACTAGTACATTTTAGCATTATTGTATTGTATTTATTTGATGTTCTCCCAGGATCAAAGTATTGGAATATATTGATGTGAACCCACACATTTCAAACTGTATAATAAGACACTTTTCACAAACACCAATTAAGGGCCAACTCTCTTAATGCTTTTCTGTTATTCTTCCTAAATCTGTTTATTTCAAATGTTCCACCCATCGAGAAAAATACCTCCACGTTTGCAGTGTTTTGCAGACGAATGTTCCTTTTGTAAATACTGTAAAAACATCAGCTGTTCCAGAGGAAATTAAAGCTAAACATTGATTAATAAGAGGTCTGTTTTAGTTCTTCACTTTGAGCTCAACTTTAATTAAATGACCGTCAGGGAGGCATTCCTCTAAAGCCTTCGGGAAGGAGAGAGGAATTTCCTGTGTGTCGCTGCTATAAATAGCTGGAGGAGTGAGAAATGAACCATTATTAAACTGAAACATGACCTCCAACCAATGGAAATGTTCCTAAAGTATCCACAAGATGGCACCACCAAACATCATAAAAACAGGCCCCCCCCCCCCTCTCTGTGTTTAATGATTTCCTGCTCCTGGGAACTGACCCATTACACACTGAATCAATTACAATTAGAAAGAGCAATCACAATGAGCAATAACATTAGAAATGTGAAATTAAGGTTTTTTATGTCTTACTATTCATTGACCTCCTTGACCTCCATGCAGGCATTTATCTTTATCATGTTTCCCACTTTGACTTTTTTTACTACGTAATACTGTATGTATGGGAAAACACAGCTTTCATCTCTTTCTATTTAACCTTTATTTAATCAGGGAATTCTTAAAAAGGGAGATCTGGTAGACAAAGCTCCAGGAGCGTTTTATTAATGAAATTAAAACGTTAAAACAAAACAACATTTTGCATTTATGTGTGGATCAAAAGTGTGTATGTAGAAAACTATGTATATATTCTCCTTGTTTCTTTTGTATTATATTTATGTGTATGTAATCAAGGGGCTCAGCCTGCAGAGGGTTGTCACTTAAAGGGCCCATGTCATGCTTTTCTGGTTATTACCCATCCCCTTGTGTGTTATGAAGGTTTTTCTGCATGTAAACGGTCTGCAGAGTCACAAACCCTCAAAGTACACCCTGTAGGGAGTAAAACTCTAACACAGAAAAGACCTGTCTATGCTGCCCCAGAACGCCTCGTTGGAGATTTCTCATGTTCCATTGTTTGCTTCCTGGGTTCTGTGACGTGTGAATACCCAAATCAACAACAAATGACCGGATTGGCCCAAATGGACCAATCCGCAGAGCACCTCACGCACCAGGATCCCTTGGGATCGCAGAGAAATGCTCTCCGCAGACCCATTCTCACAGCGTTATAAACCTTTTTCTTACTCAATATCAAGCCACACTTATTGTTTTTACTTCGGCTGTGAGTGTTTGTGTGTGCTCGGGATGAGTTTAGCTTGTACTCGCTGTATCGCCGACCCGGAAACCTGTCCGCTCCTCGCAGCAGCGAGCCTCGCAACGTCCCGACCAATCAGAGCACACTGGGCTCACAGGGGGGGGGGGGGCAGGAGCTCCACCAAGCCGTTTAGGACAGAGAGTGAATACACATACTATACAGAGATGCTGTATGAGAAACCAATGTGAGTTTGGAAAATTGCACAATTTAAATCTGTTCTAGTAGACCTCAACAATGGAATTATGATCAGTAGAAATGGCCATGACATGGGACCTTTAAAGTCACGTTCAGACCTGTTATTGTACACACACACATTACAAATACACACATGCACAGGAGCTATACAGAAATGTACCAACACACAGATGTATGTATATAGAGGTGTCAGAGTGAAGAGGGCCAGGCTTAGGGAGCAGTTGGGGGTTAAATGTCTTGCTCAAGGACACCTCCGTATTTTATTGGACCAAACGGGACTTGAACTACAGTAGCATCCCTTCTTTTCCCAAGCCAAGTCCCTACACACTAAGCTATCCTCCTGGGCACTGTGAGGCATCCTTGAGCAAGGCACTGAACCCCAAACTGCTCCCTGACGCCGTTAAACATGGCAGCTCTAATGCCTCTCTATAAAAACATGCTTGTGCATTCCCAACGTGTTTGTAGGTCCTGTGCATGTGTATATTTGTAATGTGTGTATGTATACTAACAGAGGCAACAACTGAATTTCCTCTAGTGGAGTTAATTAAGTGGCTTCTTCTTTTTTAATGAATAATTGTACTATTGACACTTTAAGTACACTTTGCTTTAACTGTCGCAACCTTTTGAACTGAGAACTACTTGTGGGAGAGTATTTTTAACTGTAGTATAGTACTTTTACTAGGAGAAAAAACACTTATTCTACAATGTCTGCAAAATGCTCTTTGCAAAAACTCCCATTTCCATCTCTTCATCTTCCTCCCCTTTGCTTCTCCTCCTGTCTGTCTCTTGTCACAGGGACGAGGAGATGGATGGAGACTGGAGCTCACAGCGAGGCCTCGTAGCTTCAGGTCAGCGATCTTATTTGGCTCTTGCGTGGAGGAAGAATTGCTTTTGGCTGGACTGAGGAAAAGCTTCTGAACCGAGGGGATTGGATGCTGCTGGGACACGGAGAGAGCCAATCAGAAAGGCCATCGATCAGTTCCCCTTAATCTCACAGCTGGTGAGCACATCCCCATTGCAATCCCAAACTCTGCTGCTCCGGCAGACTGACAGCCCATTGGACGGCTTCCAAACACTCCAAATGAAATGGATCCACGTTAAGAACAGGAAAACTAAAACGTTGCTTAAACTCTAATCGACAGAGGCTAATAGAGGGTACATTCTCTTAAAACATGGCGCTCTTTCTGCAGCTGCTAAAATACACAGTGGTTAAAGTTGTTCACCTTTATTTCGTGGATCCAGGTTGGAGCAGAAACCTTTTAGACAAGCTGTTCTTTGTTATCTTATTTTTAAAATAGTAGAGCATTTTATAATTTAAAGACAGCGTTCAACATCCCCTTTTTGCAGCTGTTAAATTAAACATTGGTTAAAGTTGATCATTGATTGTTTTTAAATACTATCTACTTTTATAAGAAACAACAATGTTAATGTCATTACATTTAATTTCCTAAGCAAAATATCAAATTGCGTGTATCCTATCCTGACTCTAATCCTATTGGACGAGAATGTTTTGAGTGTTAAAAAGTGTGATAATCATCTACACCTGCTGTGGTTTTACAGTTAACTTCACTCTCAGGCAACTCAACAACAGATGCTAATGGAAAGTGTTGTAATGAAAAGAAACTAAAGAAATAAACACCCTGACATGATGATCGACTTCATTTGTGCATGAGGTCAGTCGTCCAATAAAGAAGGACATGGGGAGGCGTGTGGCACAGTGGGTTGTGCGTTGGTGTTCGGATCAGAGGGGGAACAGGTTCAAACCCCACTGCAGTCGTTGTGTCCCTGAGACACTTCACCCCAAATTGCTCCTGTGGGGATTGCCCACAGTATTGAGTATGTAAGTCGCTTTGGATAAAAGCGTCTAACAAGTGACATGTAATGTAACATGGTGTTTTCTGAATGTCGGAAGTGAGTTTTGCTAAATCTAATATTCCTTTAATTAGTATTACAGTTGTGGCGACACCTCAACGCACTTTTACAAATACAAGTCAACATTCAACCAATCACACACCTTCATACAGAGGCAGATGCTGCTAAACAAAATGCCACCTCGGGGAAACATGAGTATGATTTTACAGATTTCTAGTTGAACCTTTTGCTACAACCGCCATAATTAATGTCAACAGACAAAATGAAAAAGAAAACTGACTGTCTATATCTTGGTTCTATTTAATAAAATAGGTCGCTATTTCATGAGTTACATTACATTTATATTCTGATATATAAAAGGTAGCAGTTGATCAAAGGAAATGAAAAAGGAATTGAAGAGCGCGGTTAACTAATCTGTTTGAACAGATTTACACATAACGTATTTTTTTCTACCTTGGGACCCCAGAGAGGCTCCGTAGCTTCCTGAGGCCTCCATGACCCAATTAACATAGGATAGATAGATGAGTTAATTACGAACAACATTTAGAAGATATTAAAACACAATGTGGTGCTAATGATACCTAATGTGGATCGATAATGCTTTTTCTTGATGATTATCTAGCTCTTTTACAACCCTGCAGCTTTCAATTTAAAGAGGACATATATAAGGCTAATTCTCAGGTTCATATTTGTATTTTGTGACTCTACTACGACATGTTTATATTCTTTAATGTTCAAAAAGGGCTTTATTTTTCTCATACTGCCTGTGCTGCAGCACCTCTTTAGAGAAACTCTAAGATTGTAGCCTTTGCAGACCATTTAAGGTCCTTACACACCAAACTGACACCAACGAACACCAAAGAACACGTCGCCTCACGTCTCCTGCGTCTTGGCCATGTTTCGCACTGGAACACACCGCAAAGACTTCAGCCGACGGCCAAGAAGCACGACCGAACTGCGCATGCGTGAGTGCCAATAACTCTCCTTACCAGCAGGCGGCGGTAGTGTGTATTCGTCATTCAAAAGAGGCAACAACCGGAAGACAGACTGCGTGATAACCGAGAGAAGAAGAACAGACTGCGTGATATAAACAAACAACAAATAGCGTGTGTGTTCCATTTTCACTCTACAGCGAGAAGCTCATGGGGCTTTCCTGAACCTGTGTCGAGAGCTGGAGTTAAATGAAATCTCAGATTTGCCTTCTTAATAGTTTGTTTGGGTCCCTCACTTCCATTTCGCTTCTCATGCACTGATTCGCTAGCTGAACAGCCAATCAGAGTGACTTCTTTGGCCGACGGCCTTTAGCCGACAGCCTCCTGATTCAACATGTCGAATCGGCGGCGGAAGGTGTCGGCACGGCCGAAAAGACACGACGGTGCGGGACACACCAATCTGAGTAGGGCAACACAACGCTCATCGACGGCCCGACATCTATCGACATCTATCGACGGCCGAAATCGGCTTGGTGTGTAAGGGACTTTACATGCACAAAAACCTATATATCTCACTACAGGAAAGGGAAACCCCCCAAATAGCATAATATGGACCCTTTAACAAACCAAAGACCCTTAAACTGATGCATTCACATGAATTTTAAAGGGCTGCTCTGATTCAGCATCACTAAGAGCTTTAGAGGGCATCGCTGGGACATCGAGCTCTCCATCAGATTCACTTCATTTGCAGAGTTTTGGCAGCGTCACTGCAAGAAGATACCGACATCTTACAAAGCAGTATTCAGTGCACAGACAGCAGGACATCACATTTAGCGTAACAGGACACTGAATGGCTCTAAGTAGACCCCAACAAATTCATAAAACATATGAAAGAGATTACTTATGATTCCTTTAAGAAAAGGTGCTTTACATTCAATCAATGTCAACATAAACCAGATGATCCAGATGTTACTTAGCGAAGAACTTGCTCATGACACTCACTAAACTGAAGTTTGAATTGAGTTTGTTTTCTTCTTTTAACACAGGATGCATCTAATTTTTCAGGGAGTAGAAACAAACTCTTCAGATGCAGCATATTTCATCCGGCAAGCAATCACTGTGTGCACTCATGCAGCGTGACACACTGTATATGGAAGAAAAAAAGACGTCACCTCGAAAAAAACATGCAGGATAGTGTTTAAATTATATTTTCTTTGAAATTATAAGATAAAACATAGTTTGTTTCAGTAGGAACACAGTAGTTGATTGTAATTGTAATTGTTTGACCACTTTGACTTTTTTCAAAAACGTGTATGAAACATTTGATTTTCAGGAAGCATTAAAGTGTTGTTTTTTGTAGTTTGCCATCATAATGCTTGAACACATGTGTGATGGCGCCTTCTATTTAATATGTTAGCCCACTAATCGATTAGCCCGAACGGTCCCAAAGGTATTGTTTTGTAACACAGTTCATTTCCCTGCTGTGGAAAGAGTTACGGAGTTAAAAAAGAAATGCAAACATGTTATTCACAAGTTATTTTGTTCAATACATTTAAATCAACAGGTAGTCCAGGCAGGTTTTGGTCAGGTTTTTGGGAAAAACCTACATACAGATATGAAAGAAATAACAGAAATAATCACACCTTTAATGACTAGAGTTTGTGTCTAGTCAGGAGCAACTCTGTAATTAAAGAACCCTCCTTTAGTTGTCTGATGACACAATACACATCATTCTCACCTTCCCAAATGCTCATTACAACCACAAAGAAGCTGCTCCGGTTCAGCAGAAAACATTATTGCTTAAAGGCACCACACCAGCATGTCAACACTTTGCTTTCCACACCCGATTTTCCCAGGCTGAGAACAAATGATCTTCTCCCCGGTGGACCGACCTCTTGGGAGTTCATGTCCCGATTTATCTCACTCAGACAAACCTCGCTGGTAGAACTAAATAAAAACAGTTTCATCCTCTGTGTTCGCTCCTTCTCCTTCGGATGCTACGAGGCCTTGTTTATCTCCTTTTAAAAGGATGTATTCCCAGCCCAGTCTGCTCTGATTGGTTGGCTGGCCGGCTCTATTGTGATTGGTCAACTGCTTAGAGATGTCCCGCCCCTTAGCCTTTCACGTACAATGTGTTGGAGCGTTAGCCAATAGAAACACGAGTGTTACATAATGATGTCATTAGGAGGCCAAAGTATCGGTCGTCAGAAATATGGAGGATCCACTGTCCACTGTAGGCGTTTCAGGCAGGGAGTGTGTGGGAGAGAAACTCCCTCTTGTGGAAACACAGGGATTTTAGCTTTTGCAGACCATTTACATGCATTAAAAACCTATATAACACACTACAGGAAAGGGAAAAGCCCACAAAGCGTATTAGGGGCCCTTTAAGTGACATTTGCTTCCTGTCAATTAACTGACAGAATTTGAGCTTGCCACTTAATTATTGACCCTTCTCATCCCAGGGTCTTCTTACTCACTTGTTCTTGAGCTTTTGGCCATATCACATTGTTCCCAGCAGATGATTGAGTTTCCTCAATTGTTGGAGAACAAAACTCCTGCAGCCATAGCTCTGCACTTTGACCTAACACACTGATGTTAAACAGGTAAAATGTTCACCATAGCCCCAGTGGACAAAAAAAAAGCCTACTGACATCTGTTTTTTGTCTTTTGGTGGGAAAGGTTACAATAGGCATTCATTCCCGGGACAAATGACTCTGCAGTAGGAAACATGACACCATGGCGGTCATGTTCGGCCCTTTTTCAACGCTTAGCTATGACACGTTTTAATGTGGATAATGTATGGCCAGTTAATTTAAATCATTATTGTAAAAAAACATACAATGAATATGTCCCCCTTAAAGTCACCAGACTCCAGTCAGACAACAGTTATTTGATATTATTGTTAAACTTGAATCAATCTAAATAACTAATTTTAAAATGTCTTTGTTCGTGTTTCCACTGTTCCAACAATCACCAACTCTGGTTTAAATGTTTAAAAGAGACACTGAATGAGTTAAAGATGGAACAAATAAGCAGGAGCTCTGTGGTTTCAGATGCAAAACCTTAAAGCCTACAAACTGCAGCTGGTTTTCTTGTATCCACTCATCTAAATGCATCTGTATGAAATGGCTTCTCGTGGTATTATATCTGCCCTTCCACACAAAACACCACCTAAATTTGTCTCTGCCCTTTTCACACAGAGGACATGACGGCGAGGCGAACCGCAGCAGATGGCTCCAGATAAAAAAAGAAAAGAAAAAGGCTTCCCATTCTCACAGACTGCTAATTAGAGCCCAAACCACAGCTCACCTTTAATGTCAGCCACAGACTGCTTTCATCGCAATTAGCCTAATGGGGTCCGGGCCTGTGAAGAGCTGTAATGTTTAGCATTGCTCTGCAGTTTAAAGCACGGCAAAATGAAGGACAAGAGGGGTGTAATGCAGGAGAAGAACCCATTTATCACCGCAGACTTGCACCATGCTCACCCAGACAAACTATTTAATTAGATGCATTAATAATTGAACTAATTAGCTCCCATGCGTCTGGCAAATGAAGAGGGAACCCGGAGCTTCACTTGCACCTCATCAGCTGATTAATTAGTCGGTTGATCGTTAGCTGTCTTGACGGCCCATATGCGATCAGATGAGAGGACGGATAATGAGGGAATTGTCGCTCGATGGTGCTGGTTAATTAGTGTGACCTGAACCAGGGGCCATGTTAGAACAGTTGTTTATTCCACTGCTTCTAATGAGGAGGATTTTAGGCGCGGGTGATCTATTTGCAAAGCAGGATGCAGGGTTGTTTATGGACTGGCCTTGAAACTACCCCCCCCCCCCCCTTATTCTCTCTATAATGTTCCAATAATCTATCCGCAGGGACTAATGAAGTGTCTGTGGGGATAAAGATTTACTTTAAATAATGACCTTAGGATAGTTTGTGGTGTTTTGATTCCTAAATCCTCGATATAGTGATTTACAGCAGCTCTAGGACCCACTAGTGAGGTCCTATTTAGATTGAATGCTATTTCTTTATTATTCTACTGATAATACATGGCCCTGGAAGTCTGTGGGGGGTCTTTTAATAAGTGCGTCACTTTTTATCTTGGCTGCTGCTAAGGATTTAGCTTGGCAAATCCAATCTTTCCACACCGGTCTCTATACAAGGGTGGGATATCAGCCCGAAAATAGGAAGAAAAAGCTAACAAACTAAAAGGTTGTTATGAAGATAAGTTGAGTGAGGATATTCACTGTTTTGGACAAATTGATGTTATTTGTCAATACAGGAATACAAAGACAGCCAGACTCCTCATGAGAAGCAGCTTCCTCTTACTTTTAAGCTAACTCCTCAGATGAACGAAAGTTATTCCATAATTCATTAAAGGTCACCTCTTCTTCATGTCTCTTCTACATCAACATGTGTCCCCTCTTCTTCATGTCTCTTCTACATCAACATGTGTCCCCTCTTCTTCATGTCTCTTCTACATCAACATGTGTCCCCTCTTCTTCATGTCTCTTCTACATCAACATGTGTCCCCTCTTCTTCATGTCTCTTCTACATCAACATGTGTCCCCTCTTCTTCATGTCTCTTCTGCATCAACATGTGTCCCCTCTGTGAAAAGAGATTCTGAAAGGTTCAGGAACAAAGATTCTCTCTCTTTTTGTCCTGATCCATTTAAATAAAAACCTGTCTGAAAATGAGCTGATCAGATTTTGGCCACTTTATGATGTCCGAACGATGTTTTGGCTTGAGTAACCATTAGCCAATCACCAACCAAGCTAACCCCCCCCCCACCTTATCACCTGAATCTCCACCTAGAGCACCATTGTGTTCTTTTTAACCAAATATCTCTCAGAGGGGCGTGGGGAGTGGCTCCTTATTTTCATCTAAAGTAACAGACAGAGAATCAGCACTTTTGAAACAGGGCTGAAACAGAGGGGATTATGGGATGCTGCAATGATCTGTTTGGTGTTTGGAGCCAATCAGAGACATGTTCTGTATATATCTGTGACCTATAATATATTGATGAAAAACAGTACAATAGGGGACCTTACTTATTTTCTGCATTTCTGCACCTTTACACAAACGTTATCAAACTCCTTTTTATTATGGTAGTGAAACTGAAATATTTTAGGTTTGTTTAAGTTATTTGAAAAGACTATTCCCCACAACAATGAAACCGCCACCCCTCCACTCTTATCAAATTGGTACGGTCTAACTCCCCTACACTTTAAAGCCTCCATGTTTAAAGCCCATTGGATGCTCTCACTTCCTGGTTTGCAGTTTGGACACCAGCAGGTAACAAGGAGTGGAGCTCATTCACAAACATTTTGGTTGCTAAAACTGAAATATAATCAATAAACTAATGTAAGTGGAATATAATAATGAATGAATTGAGATCTTATTTCATATACAATGTTAATGGTGACAGTACACATTGAAATGATCTGAAACTACTTATGTTTGCAGAGTAGCATGCTATACCCACATTTAAAGAATGCCATTAAAGGCCAAGTGACAGACTCCAAACACTCAGTGGAAGCTGGGTTAGTAGCATACAGATTTGGGACATGAGAGTATACAGGTACAGAAAGAGAGAAGTAAGGTGTCCCCAGACAGTCTAATGGCGCTTTTCCACTGCAGGGCCTCGCTCGGCTTAGTACGGTATGGCTAGGCCTTGTTAGGCCAGGCTCACTTTATGCTGCGTTTCCATTACAGTTTAGTAGCTGGGGCAGTAACTATAGTAACGCAGTGTAGGCGGAGCCGTGACGTCATCTTCAATGCGAAACACAAAACCAACATCAGCCGCGTTAGCTGTTAGCACTCAGAGCTCACAGCTCCTCATATCTGTTCAGAAACTAGACAAAAGTTAAACAAGTACAAACCACAGACCGTCTGTGTCATGGCGAATACAGTCGCTGGTTTATTTATGTCTGTATAGGCCGTTGTTGTGAGTGTGGACGGTCGGAGCATATACAACGTTAGCTTAGCCGATCTCCATTTAGAAAACACGCATTATAAAAGGTTTTTCGTCTGCCGTCTGTCTGCAGACTTGTCAAAGCATTAATTCATGGTTTTTACTAACCGGTATCAGTATGTTGTTACTTCGGCATCATTTTTAAACGTGTATTACAATTAAATCACGGTAAAATATGTTCATTTTGTTGTAGTTGCCAGCGATTCTCTCACTAGTTTAGCATACTCAGCCCGGTTGTTGGCCCGGAAAGAACCTCAATTTTGGAGAGCCAGAAAAACTGTGAAAAAGTATCTGCTAGTGGAAACGCAACCAAAAACGGGCCGGGCACAGCACGGCACGGCACGGCACGGCACGCTTAAACCGCGCTCCGCGCTGTAGTGGAAATGCGCCATAAGCCTATAGCAGCAAAACTAGGGGCTGATTGAGCCAGCCCTAACTATAAGCTGTATCCAAAAGGAAAGTCTTAAGCCTACTCTTTAAAATGTAGAGGGTGTCTGTCCCCTTTTATTTGTAACAGAGGAAGTAAAAGATCTTCTTCCAACACTGTCTTTATAATAATACTGTTTTTAAATCACAAATATATCTAAGAAGGTAATATTCATACACTACACAAAAGATGAACACATAATTGCTTTTTAGCATTTGTTTTGTTATATTTCAATAAATATCATACACTAACCGCATGACACACTGCACTTTAGTGTCCTGTATGGTATTTTGTACTATATGTGTACTCTTACCCTGCACCTGTACAGGCTTTGTTAACACTCTATTCTAGTGCATCAATAATTAGAATCAAAACATAACATATATTATTCAGAAATGGGCCAATCTGCATAAGGAGTACTTTTGGTACTTTAAGTATATTTTGATGCTAATACTTTAAAGGTAGGGTAGGCAAGAATGGAGAAACCAGCTCGAGATCGCTAGAATTTGAAAATACACAACCGGAGAAAATCTGCCACTTCCTTACAGAGCCCCTCCTCCAACACACACGAACGCGCACATGACCAATGAGGGCACAAGATAAGTTTGTGCACAGATGGAAGGCTGACAGGCAGGTAGGCCATCCAGTTATTTTAGCCGGGCCGGCTCAGATGATTGGTCGTACTTTTTACAGTATTACGGCTTCCACAGATGACATTTTTTTATGGATTTTTTGTCAAAGCACTTAAGATATTCATTGCTATCGGGATGTTAAGAGCATTCCATGGAATATAACAAAAAGTGTATCTCGAGCCGGTTTCTCAAACTTACCTACCCCCACCTTTAAGTAACATTTTGAATACAGGACTTTTACTTGTAACAGTATTCCTACACCCTGGTAGCTACTTCTACTTAAGTACAAGCTAAGAGTACTTCTTCTACCACCTCTGTGTATCCCAAGAAAAGAAAGAAGACACACAGTGCACAGGAACATGAACACACTGAACTCAACCCACGGTAAGCCTGCATCTGTCGTGCAGAGGCCGGGCTGTGCCTGCATGGCGCCCCAGAGATAATTGGTGTCCTTGGAGTTGAATAAGCTCATTCTAAAGCACCTCAGGCCCGTCCTGGTGTGTGACTGTCTATTGAATAATTGATTCCGAGAGGGAGGGGGCGGGCACTATCAGATCTGAGCATAATGACTTTATATAATTAGCACGCAGCGTTGAAAAAAAAAAAAACATTTGACTGTGGGAGTTTTTTTTTTTTGTTGCAGAGGGAGGAGGCAGAGAGAGGAGGTTCAGTTCTCAGAGCCGCAGCCTGCAGACACACATGCTTCTGCTCTGACATCAGCGCAGATAAGACGCACAGCCTCTCCGGATCTCAGCACATCTCTCCTGCAGGCAAGGTGATACCCGGGGTCGCTTTGCATCCATCCGCCGGGCTATTTTTATTCATTTTAAGACCCAGAAAACGCGTCTCTGTGGCGGTTTTTCCTCTCTTTGGAGTAATGAGTCGCGAAGTTTGAGCCCCTGTTTTCCCATCGCTCTCGGGGTCTTATCTCCTGTTGGTGGATTGTTGTTTTTCCCAGAAAGCATGGTGCTGGACAAGGAGGAGAGTAAGTACTGAGCGCTGAGATAGTGCCTTTCTGTTCAGCGGTTACTCCCCCTCTCTATGTAGGACAGCAGACAGGGTTTAGAGGAGTGAACGGTTGTGTGTAACTCTGCTGCAAGACTGAATTAACATTGAGATATCAGAACAATTATTTGAATGTCAGTTAGTCTGTGAAATACTTTTATTTAGATGAATAATGACACTGTGTACCAACAGGAAACTACTGCTGTGTTCTTATTATGGTTTTATGTTGTCCTCGATATGTTATTATTTCACTCTGATATAGACCTATGTGCGAATAAAGTGAAAGTTAAGACATTATGTAGTCCAACTATGAGCATAAACACATTTTTAAGTGTTATTGTCCTATTTAGGGTTTAGCAGTTTGCATTAACTGTACGTGATTTAATGTGTGATATTCCACAGTGACTTTATTATGTATAACATGTTTTCATATCTCCAGTGGTGGAATACAACAAGTACTGTACTTAAGTTAAGTACAAGTACCTCAATTATTTACTTGAGTATTTTCACATTATGCCACTTTATACCTACTGTATGCTCCCCTATATTATTTGTTGCATATTTCATCAAGTTTTAAAACCAAGCAGTTATAAAGAAATATGAATTTCTAAATCAATAAAACATTAATATATATTATTATAGGTTAAGCTACCCAGTAGTATATAAAGTAATTGAAAGAAGCCCCACTTGTACCAGTGATGAACACATGCATCAATAATTATAGTAAAATAATAAAAAATACATATGGTGCCCAAATTCTGCATAATGAAGTCTGGCAGTGGCTCAGTCAGTAGGGGCTTGGACTGGGAGCCGTAGGGTCGCTGGTTCAAGTCCCCGACCAGACCTAAATATGGAGTGTGGACTTCTACTTGGAGAGGTCCCAGTTCACCTCCTGCCCTGCCGTGGTGCCCTTGAGCAAGGCACCGGACACCCCCCTTCCCCCCCACTCCCATTGCTCCCCGGGCGCTGTACAATAGCTGCCCACTGCTCCTAGTACTAGACTCCTTGTACTAGGATGGGTTAAAAAGCAGAGGCCAAATTTCACTGTGTGTGCTGTGTGCTCTGCATGTGTGACCATTAAAGAGGGTTTCATCCCTCCCTATTAATTAAATAATGAGTTATTTTACTTTTGGTACTTAAAGTGTGTTTTGTATGCTGTTACATTTACTTAAGTACAATTTTAAGAGCAGGACTTTTACTTGTGACTGAGTATTTCTACACTGTAGTATTAGTACTTTTACTCAAGTAAACAATTTGATAACTTCTTGCACTGATCTGATCTCCTGTATAAAGCTTATTGTAATTTCTTTGATACCTATTTTCAATGAGTGGTTTATCATGATCAGCTTTCTGATTGTCCTCTCCATCTTTGTCTCCCTGCTGTTTGAATCCTCCAGGTGTGTCTCTCGTGTCCCTCCAGTCCAGAGAAAAACCTCGAGGATGTGCCGGCTGTAACGGCAGGATCCGGGACCGCTTCATGCTGCAGGCGCTGGACCGGTTCTGGCACGAGGACTGTCTGAAGTGCTCCTGCTGCGACTGCCGCCTGGGCCGCGTCGGATCCACGCTCTACACCCGGGCCAACCTCATCCTCTGCCGCAGGGACTACCTCAGGTAACATCAACATTCAGAGGCCTTATTCTCTTATTACTGCACTGTTAGTGTACAGTTTTATTATTATGCTGCTGTGTTTATTGTATTTTTGTAACTCTGGCACAACAATTTCCTTCTCTTGTCGTATCTTATGCACAGCAGATACAGTGTAGTTATGGCAATGCAAATCTTAAATCCCAGGCTCCTTCATCAATGGGAAATGTGTATATATATAAGACATAAACAAAGAAAACAATAAGAAATAGTGCAAGAAGAAACAGAGAATTCTGCAACTGACCAAAGTGCCGGTAATGCATAAGAAGCAAACTATATACATGTCAAATAGAATAGGGTGAGCTAAAAACAGAATGAAAAAGTGAATACTGTACAAGGATAGAATACTGCTTATTGTAGTAATAAATTATATTTTAAATGCAAACAGATGAAAGCTTAAACGTTATGAAGCCCTCTACAGGTGCATCTGGACTTTAAGGAGTATTTCACCCCCAAAATGACCAAATGTTTATCAATGACTCACCCTGAACTACCTTAAATTCTTGAAGACATTTTTGTTTTTCTTCCATGCTTCTACGATACACGAAGGAGTTGTGGTGAATAGAAGTAAATGGCAGCTGCTTTTAACAAAAGCAGAACTATATAAAAATATTCGTTCACCAACTCTCACACCACTTAAGGCTAAGCTGTTTAATCCAAGGCTTATTTATGCAGTCCTATGCTTACTACTTCCCAAACACATGCATGTTCACGTAAACCCTTGCTAATTGAAACACTTTTGCTGCAGAAGTTAATTCACTGTAAAGGCATGCAAGAAGAGTTGTCTTCAAGAATTCAAGGTAACACTGGGTTAGTAATTGATATACAATGATCTTGTTGGGGGTGAAGAATTCCTTTCAGAAATCCAGCTTGAAAACAAATATTAAAAACTGCTGTTGCCATCATAGAAGTGAAGTGCTGAGTTTGCAGTATGTTAAATAATGTTAAAGTAGATACAGTATCAGATTGAAAGAGTTAGATCCACTCAGGATAAACAGTCTGATATTGTAGGATATTAGAGCGACTGTAGGAATAGAGATTTTAATTTGAATCTGAGAGCCACCTATTTACCACCCTGCAGAAACTGAAAAATGAAAGTGTGCAGATTTGTAACTTGTACAAGGACAGCTGTAGACACGAGTGAGAAGTCAATGTTTTACATGAGAAACGTACTAAGACATTTATGCATGTACCATTTCAACACAACAGCTTTCAGTTAACTCCTTGAACATAAACGACCCTTACTATCTTGTGTCAACTCAGATTAAACACTGCCGAACCTTCAGGCTAATTTAGGAAAGCTTTTTGTGAAAACCTCACAGGGTGTGTCATGTTTCTGAGAGATTTTACACAACAAGTCCAAGCAGGTTTTACCTGTTATTTAATAAGCTTGATTCATCATACTGGGACTCTGCAGTTTGTATTGAAGTCCTTAATGGACACAGTATTAAAGTTTTCTTCTTATAATACATTACATTACATTACATGACATGTTACTTGTTAGACGCTTTTATCCAAAGCGACTTACATACTCAATACTGGACAATCCCCACAGGAGCAATTTGGGGTGAAGTGTCTTGCCCAGGGACACAACGACATGCTGACTGCAGTGGGACTCGAACTTGCTATCCTCTGATTCGAAGATCAGTGCACTAACACACTGTGTCACACGCCTCCCGTAATACCTGAAAAGGGTTTATCTTGTGTGGTCGTTGGACGTGTGGTTGGCTGAGGGATTCATGTATTAAAAATAAAGCATTTTGCATACTTCTGCTCTGCTTTCTATCATCATTGATTATTTTTACTGACCTTTGATGCCACTTTTTTTACATTAAAGGTCTAAAATCTAAAGAAATAAGACAATATTGGGTGAAGCTAACACAAAGTAAGTAGAGAAACACTCATTTAGTATTGCAACAATCCCATGCTTTTAACATGTTGAGGAATAGTTTAAAACTTTTTGGGAAATACATTCATCTGCTTTATTTCAGCGAGTTGGATCAGAAGATTGATACCTCTTTCATGTTGTGCAGTAATTATGAAACTCCAGCCGGCACTCGGTTAGCTTAGCTTAGCTTAGCATAAAGACTGAAAACAGGGAAGCAGCTAGCGTTGGGTCTGTGTATCCTCATTTAAAGGTGGGGTTATTTCTTGGACTGTGTTTTGGCCAGGATCAGTAAATTCCTGGAGTCTCTTTTCTGAATTGTCATTTTTTAGCCTGTCCTCGTAAAAATGTAATTCAATACAACTAAACTGAATCCTCAATTACTATTTGAGGGAGACATATTTTGTCCTGGATTATTGATTGATAATATAAGTGTATGTATGAGGTATATGAATGAATACCTGAGTTTGTGTCCAGTTTGAAACCATGCCTCAATATTCACTTACAGTACAGTACAGTACAGTACAGTACTATACAGTACATTATTATTTATACATTATACATCCTCAAGGTAAATGACGTAACAACCTTCTTTTTAAAACCCAATTCATGATTTTTTGGCTTACCTAACCAAGTAGTTTTGTGGAATTCATATTTAGTTTTCTTCCAATTTGCATTGCTCACCATGAGTTTAAAATGGCGACCTTAATCCAGGACATATTCTGTTTCATTTTAGCAGTTTAATTGCATAGGGATGTAATTATGTAGGAGATAGGGTTGCATTTTAACACCATTTTAAACAAACAAGACACATAATGATTTCTTTAGGGATCATTACAGATGCCTGTAAGCCGATGTTGTTAGCCTTAGAGAAGGGAGGCTGTTATCCCCTGTCCTTTACGCTTAAATAAGCTAACTGTCTCCTGACTCCATGTTTAGTGGTATCATGTTCCCAAGTTCTGGTTAACTGTATCTTTAAGTACGTTTGTCGTAGTTGGAGTGTCTGTCTAAATTATCTTCCATTTTATTGGGGGCAGGAGGTCCATAACACTTCAAACACTCTTAAGAAACTGTTCAGATAAAGATCAATGTTTAAGATTGTCTAAACTCCATGTCTAATGCCTGTGAATCACCACAAAATGAATGTATGACTAAGTATGTTTTAAATACAATGCAGTGTTTTGACCATGAATCTATAGTGGACACCACTTTCTCACAAACCCAAACGCCGGCTCTAACGGCCCCTCTGAGTTATGTAGCCTTCCTTTTCTTGCCTGCAATAACGACGTCTGGTGTCAGGTCAGCAGGAGAACTCCTGATATCTCAGCCACATTGCTGAACTCATGTGTTAGTCTCATGTACAATCCAGCTGGATTTGGTTGGAGCTAAGTCTCTCATTAGCTGCGCTGCACTTAAGAGACTAAAACCCCTTTTGACAGTTAAATTGGCTAGATTGCCTCCTGTTTTCCTCATCATCGCGAGGGTGCAGACCAAAAGCCTTTGAAGAGCAGGATTAAAACCATGTGATTTCTTTTAATTGGACCATTAGTAGAGAATTAGCATTGAGCTGCGTAGCCTCGTTAAGGAGGAGGAAAAAAAACCCACCAGGTGCTCAGGACTCGGCCTCGTTAGATCAGAACATTTCTCTTAATTAGGACTCGCTTTTGTTCCCGCGTTGGTCACTCGTTTGATAACGTTCTTTCATTTGTCGTCCCGAGCTCTGGGAGACACATGCTCTCTCTCTCCACCCTCCTTTTTTCAGGGATGTCATTGTTCATAGCTAGTCCTCCCAAACCCCCCTTTTCATCTACTGGAATATGGCAGTGGTGGAAAAAGGATTCAGATTCTTCACTTGAGTAAAGTACTAATACCACATTGTTAAAATACTCAACTTCAAGTACAAGTTCTGCTTCGAGAATGGTAAAAGTAAAGTATTCAAGTAGGATTAAAACAATATTTCGGAAGGGGATGATTATGAATGAATAGGAATATTTTAAGTCTGTTTGGGGGCTTGAACCGGCGATCCTTCAACTCCCAGTCCAAGCCCCTACTGACTGAGCCACTGCCGGACCAATTCTAAAGATATTTAAATATATTAAATCAAAAGCAGCAAATCTTCACAATTAAAAAGCTGGAAATGTGAAATATTTTTGAACAAAAACAATTGTAATTCTAATTAATTTCCTGTTTACCGACTCATGGTTTTAGTTACTTTAACATAATGTCGGATGCTTTAATCGATACCAAATAATCATATTCTAAAAGTCTCTCCTGTAAGTATTATGTTTGAAAATCTGAATTTAAAAAGTAACTAGTAAATACATCTGTAAAATAAATGTAGTGGAGTAAAAAGTACAAAATTGGAGTATAAAGTAGTATAAAATATTCGGGTAACATTCAAGTACCTCAAGTACAATACTTGAGTAAATGTACTTGGTTACTTACCACCACTGGAGCATAACATTTGTAATGTTCGTCAGACCCTGGAGAGTTGTTTGTTTGTTCTTTTGGAGGTGAATGCGAGGTGAAGCAATCTGCAGCTGGTCAGCTCTGAGTCACAGAGCATTCAAACACAACACAGGGTTTGTTCTCAGGTAGCTTGAGGACATTACGGATAAATTGTTAGTTTCAGAAGAGTGCCTGTAATAAGGGCAGACTAAAGCCCCCATGTGGCACTTAAATAAGTGACATTTCCATATAAAACTTGACATTTTCATATCAGTGAATCCTATTTTGGCTGCTCTCTATCAGCAGCTGATATAATGGAAAAATGATATCCAGCTTGTGAAAGCTATTACATCTGACACAGAAATCCCCTGGTTCACAGCAGGTGAAGCATTTAAAGTCTCCTGCAGCAACAACAGAAATGTGTTTATAAAAGATTTTTGAAAATCCTGTATTACTGAGTCCATCGTTACAACATGTGAGCGTTCACACTCAGATTATTCTGCATTTCTAACACTTTAATCACATCATGTAGACCAATGGAGCCTCAATTAGCCATGCTCACATACCTTTCCAAAAAGGTTCTTACATGTGACTCAAGCTCTCTCTGAAACATGCACAAATACGCATTACGTGAATGCACGCATGCTTATTTATAATATTTCGAATATCAATAATTGATACATGTCTGCAGCCCAGATGTGTTCGCTGTACTGGCTGAATGAAAGGAAGGAAGATTGAAGTTCCTAGCAGGCAGCTAACGATGCTAACGGCAAAAACAGGGATGCTATTAAACAAAGCTATTTTATGATAGAAAAACACTTTTTCTGTATGAAGAACTTTGAAATGTTGTACGTGATTCTTGCTGTTCTGAATTTGTATTGATTGCACTTTTTTAGTTGCTCTGGACAAAAGTGTTTCCTAAATGAATTGTTTTTGTTCGTCTCGCAGCGGGAACATTTACAGAGTTACAGCCGCATAGGTACAGTGCGGATTATAGGAGAAGACTTGCATATGATGTAAAAAGGCAAGCCCACGTTAATACAATTATAAAAAATAAGAATTCAAAAACAAGTAGTAGCAGTATTTAACATATGAAATGTAAAGTAATGTTATCTCTGAGCGGCCGTTGGCTAGCTAGCACAGCTAATAAACTTGGACTCGCATGCATGCATGCATGGCCAGACTAGCTTTAAAATGTAAACAAAGCACAAAGAAGCTTGGATTACAAAACAAAACAATCCCTTCAACGCCTCAAACTAATTAAAACACAAAGCAAAACCGCCCCACAGTTTTCTCAAATACATTTGTATTTAGGGGGGCGACTGTGGCTGTGATAATCATAACGAGTCATCACAACATTTTTGGTTTGAAGTCAAATGTCTCCACAACTACTGGACAGATTGCTTTGATATGTGGTTCATACTAATTCCCCAAAGGAAATGTATCCTACTCCTACTCAGAGTTACAACTAAGGGGCTATAGGGAATGTTTCCTCCCGCTTGGCTGCTCTTAATTACGTACAAAATCCATAGAATATGATGCAAGCTCTGCATTAGCAGCAGCAGCAATAATCCATCAATAATCTGTAGGAAATGCAGTTGTTGAACTACTTTTCTGTTGTTATTTCAGTGTCTTTATCCTTCTTTAGCTCTTGGGTGAAATGTATTTTAAGTGCGCCCAGACTACAGGTCTGCTTGTCGCCCTCTTCCCTCTCAGGCTCTTCGGGGTGACGGGGAACTGTGCAGCCTGCAGTAAGCTGATCCCTGCCTTTGAGATGGTGATGAGAGCCAGAGACAACGTCTACCATTTAGACTGCTTCGCCTGTCAGCTCTGCCGCCAGAGGTAAGATTAGGGCAGCAATTAGCCGGGGAGATCAAATTCAGTTGACTTATCTTCGAGGTGCACTAGTGAGTGAGCTCACCGGTCATTACGAGCATACCAGCGATGCATTGTAAGCAGAAAGTTTACTGCACTTTTAAACCCTGTCGGAGTTAAAGATGGTTAATCAGCAAGCAATCATGCAAGATTAATTTGGCCTGAGATGCTCCACTGGGAACTCATGATTCAGATCCATATTTTTATATTCCCTCTCTGCAGATTCTGCGTGGGAGACAAGTTTTTCCTCAAGAACAACATGATCCTGTGCCAGCTGGACTACGAAGGAGGCCATCTTAATGGCAGCACGGAGAGGCAATGAGAGGTAATATTCAGATGTCGATGAGTTACGGTCCCGGCAGCTGCTCTGACAGCTTGAACTAAAACATGCACCGGGATATCTGGAAGATATACAAGTGAGCTCACAAAGCTCATCCCAAATATGACCATATGTAGACATCAAACCCAGAGGCTGCGGACACTATCATCCATGTGAAGCATATTTTCTTTGAAGAAGCATTACGTTTAGTCTGGATGTTCAGTTTGAAGGTGATGAATGAATCCATATTGTGCATCATGACAGGCTTGCTGACATCTAAAGCTCATATAAAGAAGGCTTAGAATCAGATGTGTGTAATTTATTACTGCTTTAAGATCTAACCTGTCCTCCCCTATAATCCGCTCAATGAAATGGTTATGACACAAAGAGTAAACTCGTACATAATAATGACCCAACTCTGCAGCCTGACAGCGGTCAATATGTGTTCTCCCTTGAAGAATCCCATGCTGATGTCTGGATAGATAAATAAGAATGTAAAATATGCAGTTTATCTACAGAGATCAAATATTTCAAAACAGTTGGCTCTCATTGGAAGCTAATGATTTGCCTACAGCTTTACATATGAATAAAAAGCCTTCTTCATAAGCAGAGAAATACATCAGATAGGAGTGAGCAGTGGTTGGCTGTGAGGGCAGATGTGAGAAGGGTGAAAGCAAGTGCAGCAGACTCCACAAAATCCTCAATTAACAAGGTTTCAGGTTAAAAAACATGCCATAAAGCCACCAGAAGCCCTCCCTATCATTATGATACTAACAGTCAGGGTTCTTACGGTCATTAAAAACCTGGAACAGTCAAGGAAATTCAAAATGCTAATTCCAGGTTCTGGAAAAATTATGGAAAACAATATTTTTCCCAAAGTTTTGGAAAAGTCATGGAAATGTAACTAAAGTTGCATCAAATGCCGAAATAGTAATACTATAATGATAATAAATACTGTATCGTATAGTAATGAAACGTAGAATGGCATTTAACTGACGAGGCATTTTGCTGGTGAGAGATTTTAGTTGCTTTAGCGTGTAGAAGCTAGTAATCCTACTATTTGATTTGTTTTAGATAGGCACAACATGTTTCATATGCAGACCTTATTTTCCTGTTCCATGTTAAAATAAACCATTTTCAGTGGTACCGCTGAGAAAGAGTAATGTTTTTGGTCATGGAAAATTAGGTAAAGGTCATGGAGAAGTCATGGAAAATCATTGGTGAAAAAGTGTATGAACCCTGAACAGTACAACTACACTACACTATATCATTCAAACCACGCTGGACAACGGATGTGGTGACTTTTACAATTTTTGCTGGCTTCCAGAGTTCATGTTTAAACAGCTTTTTAGAAAATTATTTAATTTTTTATCATAAAAATCCTAACACATTTAAACTTCACCAACTCTGGAGGTTTCATTACATTTTATGATTAACTGAGGTGCGAAATGAAGCATCTTTAAATGTCATTCGCTGTATATTTTCTTTGGACGGCGTTAAATGGAAGTCTCCTTTATAAATGTGGCTCCAGTGAAGGTTTCCTGGATCCAGACGCTGAATCTCTTTCCAACTCTTCTCTCAAGACTCAAATAGCTCTGTTGATCTTGGATGTTCTTGTAGATTTATATAAGCTTTTGTCAAAGACTTTTAAATGTGGCCACTGGACCACTGCTTTTTATATATGTGTACTTTGCTTGGTTCCTGCCTTTCTTTGATGATTGAGTAACTTGTCTGACCTGACCTTCAGGGTTAAATGAGGATAGAGAATTAACATAATGACATAATGATATGAACAATCTGACTCTGCATTAGAAATAACACTGGCACATGTAAGGTTTCCTTGTGCTTGACAAGACTTTGATTCTACTGTCAACTTTTATTCAACATTACAACTTGATTTAATCAGGTAGTTTTAAATAGAATAAATACAATACAATATGTGTCTTAAAAAGTATTAAAAGTTGATAAATCAATTTAGAGAAAATTAAGGCTATTAAAAAGTATTAAACGGCATTTTCCAAGGTATTACATTTTGTAGCTTGTTTTCAATAAGTATATAAATGGTCCAAAGAGGTTGTATTCTACAGTCTGCCTGAATGTAATCATTGCGTAGGTGTGTAGTGTGATTCTGTGTAGTTTATTTATGGCATCCCGTTGGATTTGACGTCATCTGAACAGGACATTGCACGCTCACTGCTTGATAGCGCGCGAAGGCCTGTTTACGCCGGTTGTTAAACAACATGGTTATGGGGAAATGCAAGTCTGCGTCCAAATGGTTGGAAGATAAGGAGGAAGGACAATCAATACTGTATATAGTCAATGTGAGGTAAAGTGTGTCGCCAATGTAACCGGTTAGAACTCCAAGTGGCGATGAGGTCTTAAAATGTATGGAAAGGGTCTTAAAAAAGGTCCTAAAAGGTATTACATTTGACTTCAGGATTCCTGCATAAACCCTGGTCTTAAATAACCTCAGATAGGAACATTTTAGAGAGGCCCTATTGTTCCTGTAGTGAGCATAATATCTCCTCTTTAAGGGAAGTAAGGAACACAGCTTGATGTTGAGAATACAAGATTTTGCAAACACATGACTGTAAACACTGGAAGATGCAAGATTACTGTTACATGTGGTTACAATTAACTTATCTATAGCGACAGCAGGAAACAAACAAAGTCGCTGAGAGGCTGATGCCGGGCCTGTTTGATGTTGTATGACACGCTAAAAAAAGAGTACTTGCTGAGATCAAAACTCTGTTGAATTGTAATGTAGTTTAATGAAAAATACGCGGTGATCAGACATAGACATTGTAATAATAATGATCAAAGCAATCATAAATCTTGCGGTCAACAAAAAGTACAACGGCCCTGTGTCACCCTCTCTTCCACACACACACCTCACGCAGGTGAACAGGATTATAATGAGTGCCGCCCGTATCCATGTGACCCAAGCCAACCAATCAATAGTGATCAAACAAATATCTTATATTAAAACAAAACACATTACTATACACGTTTCATGGCTCCTACATTATCTAAGACCTTTTCGTGAACTACCCTCACATTTGAAGGGGTGTGTGTGGGTGTATATTTCTTGGCAGAAGTCTGTTTATATTATAAGTTATTCAATGCCTGCAGTTCTGCCAAGACTATTGTATACATATAGGTCAAACTGAGAATTTCCAAACAAAGATAATGCTGTAAAATGCAGTTTATACGTCCATTGTATGTCTTGGCTTACAGTGGCTCCAACTTATGTAAGACCATTGCATGTAAAACGGTCATACTTTGAGTTTTATATTGCCTTTTGTCTTGGAAATCTAATAAAAAATGGTATTTAGTGTGTTTTTCCAAAGGAGGAAAATATATATATATTTTTTTATTGGAAGTGCCCGAACCATTCATTCATAATGTAAAGCTCAATGTAGGAGAAACAGTGCTTTTGTAGGATGTGTTAATTCTTTTAATTATCATCAGTTCAATCAGGAGAGACGGTTTTGATGTAAGAATACATATTTATTGCAGAGATACACAAATGAATGTAATGGTGATTTTGGCGATTAGGCCCCGTTGTGCAGGAAGTATCATTCGGGAGGGTAGAACCGATCCGATGAAACCCCCCCGGGGTCTAGGCACTGGTGGTGGTGAATGGATAGTTGGGTCAGTCTGAAGGGGAGGGGCTTAGCTTGACCCTGGTGGTGGTGAATGGATAGTTGGGTCGGTCTGAAGGGGAGGGGCTTAGCTTGACACTGGTGGTGGTGAATGGATAGTTGGGTTGGTCTGAAGGGGAGGGGCTTAGCTTGACACTGGTGGTGGTGAATGGATAGTTGGGTCGGTCTGAAGGGGAGGGGCTTAGCTTGACACTGGTGGTGGTGAATGGATAGTTGGGTCGGTCTGAAGGGGAGGGGCTTAGCTTGACACTGGTGGTGGTGAATGGATAGTTGGGTCGGTCTGAAGGGGAGTGGCTTAGCTTGACCCTGGATTCAGAGGGACAGGAGGTGAAAAGGGGGGGAGGAGGGTTGCGTAGAGTCACCTGAAATGACAGCTGTCAGAGGGGGGAGCAGACTTAAAAGGTTTGGCAGAGCGCTATGATAGGCTCTTGGGAATAGAGCGAAGTGATTGGTTAAGCTGGAGAGTGACGCCCCCGATCACTTATTGAGAGGAGAGAGAGTAGTTACATGGGTATAGTAAATGAAGAGTAAAGACGGTCTTCCTGGTTGAACTTACGCTGAGCTTCATTAGTTGTTTGTGCTGCACATTGTACATCACTTCTGGCAATTGTCACCTGGGTGTGGTCTTTCTGTACTTAGTTTGCCTATTTAAAAGTATATGGGCTGTTTTTAAACTAATAGGGTGAACTAGTCTATGCTTTAGTGATATATTTTTTATTAAACATTGTTAAACAACAACTTCAGCACAGATTATTTTTCAGCGTGTCACAGTAAAGAGCCTAATTTTGCCTTTTAGTGACTTCTTATTGGAAGTTTAGTCGCTAAAACACAATTTATTAAGATTTCTGCTATGATTATTTCACTGCTGCACATACGTCTGATTATATGTTCCTATTATCCCTTTAAAATCACATGTTCTTCTCTATCCTCTGCAGATCAGAACAGGAAGACTCTGAGCCAGTTGGACTCTAAATCTCACAGAGTCTTCATCAGCTTCCTGTTTCAGACTGAAGCATGTGTGGAAACAAAACTGATGGGACAAGTTTCCCTTGATTGAACTCTTTATTAAAGAGCTGCTGGTGGAAACTCCCCTGAAAACTTTCTGATCAAACGGACCTGAGATTCACAGAGGAAGTGAAAATAGAATCAGGAGGATATTTAATGATGATTCTGCTTCTTTTTTTTAAACATTCAACAAATAATTTCTGTTCACCACACTGAAATAAGAGACGAATGGAGGCAAGCCGCACATAGCATCAAGCAAGTCATCCATCACAGAGAAAATGCTAAGTTGTCTTTTTTAGACTTCTCTCTGATTGTGAGTCCATAAACTGTCCTCTGTGGTGAACCTCGCCCATCTGGCATGAAGGAAGCCGCAAACGAAATGAAAACATATTCCCAAATACTGTAAAAAATACAGTTCAACATCGGAGGAGGATCCACTGCTTCTTCTTCATAAATCTGAAGAATGGACAGAGATGAGTGCTGCTTCAGATCTCAAGGGTTTCCGTCTTTACTCATTAAACTGAATTTTGATTTCAGTCGTGTGCTCATTATTTATGCCCTGCGATCACTCAAAAATAATTGTGAGTATGCTCCAGACACCAACGAGAAAGTAATTTAAAGACATTTTTACAAAAGATCTAAATAGTTTCAATAATAATTTGACGGTAATTAATAATCGATTCAATTCTAAAGTGTTACAGAAACTACTTATTACAATTCAGTGGTTGAATGTTACTAAGACGACTTGATCAGGTTGCCCTTGTTGAACATGTATTGTTGTTGTTATTGAGTCTTTTCATGCCAATTTCACTTCTACTAACCCAAAAATATAACAATATAATATATACTATTTTAAGTATTATTTTAAGGGGCATTTGTTTGCTTTGAGTACACACAGTCATAACATAACAGTGTAGTTTTACATGATGTTTTGCAATGGCTAAATTGTTTTAACTAGGCTATGTACATAGTATGTATAAAACTATTAATTTGGCTTTGGCTTTGATTTCTAAATAGTGTGTGGGTTACAGGTGTTCTCACATGTGCACGTGCAGGTGATAAATAATCGACTTTGGTATTTTAATAGCATTTTTCAGCAAGCAAGTGTTAATTTCAAATTGAATGTGAAGCAGTAATTGTGTTGATGGTTAGCATAGCTTTAAAAAAAGGCGGTATTTTGGCGCCACCCATCGGTGAATCACACCCGGTACAGCGTCTTCGCACTTCCGGTTCTCGAATCAACAAGGAAGTGCAACCGATTGATGAGAAACGACGTAACGTCTTCTCCTGTTCCTCACCGTAAACCCGTCAGATTTCACCGGTTCTTCCCCTCAGGACGGTCCCCGGTAACTCACCTGTCGTCATGGCGATGTCCATGTTCCAGAAGGTGACCCTCGCGACGTGTCTCGTGCTGTGCGTCGCGCTGCTGATGCCCAAAATTCTGCTGTCCCGCGGGAGGAAGGATGGTGCGGATCGGCCGGACGGTGCGTCACCTTTAACGGGTTATTTATGTCTTTACCTCGATGTGTGGAGGATATTCACACGGGGGATTTAATGTGTATGATGTTATGGTTTTAAGTATGTGATTTAAAGTGTTTTTATTTCGTGAATTAGGCCACTGTGTGCTGAACATCACCGGTGTATCATCGCTCTTGTAGTTACACTTTCCTCCCTGAAGGGGGCGCCAAACACACCTGAATTATATGTATAGACACATTTAAGGTTCAAGGTTAGTTTATTTGTATAGCACATTTTAAGACACAGAGGCAATTCAAAGTGCTTCACATAGGTATTTAACACATCATAATTAAAAACGAAACAAACAAATAATGGTTGCAGCTGAAAGTGCAACGATAAGGCACGGGTAAAGGATCTCATGATAACCAATTTTCAGGCAGTTTGTTCCAGGCTTGTGGTTCATAAAAGCTAAAAGCTGCCTCGGCAAATGTAGTTCTGACTCTCGGGAGTAAACCTCCTGATGATCTGATCATTAGATAAGAACAACTTTATCGATACCCAGCGGGGAGTTTCATTATACTCAGTTAAAACAAGATTATTAAAATAAGATACATTTGGTATTTCAATACCAAGCAAAAATACATTATTTTCTTTCAAGATTCAAGGCTTTTATTGTAATTCATACATAGCTACACTGTAGTTATGACGATGAAAATCTTAGGTCACAGGCTCCTCCAACAGTGCAACACAATAACACAGATACAATAGTGCAAGTAAATATTATAAAATAGAATAGAAGTAGTGCCATAAGAGTCTATATACAAGTGATACATAATTTGTAAGTTGCAAACAGGTGAATGTTATGGATGTTCTTAGTTCAGTCCATTAAGATCTTGTTTACAGGTCTTTAAAAAACTCTCGAAACATCTCTTGTCCCTTTACAGATTACCCCAAAACAGTCATGATATGTATCAAAGTTAGATAACAAATTCTTGTATATGTGTTGATATTATTCCATATGTTTTATAACCTCGACCTCCTCACCCTGCAGGTGCGGGTAACTTTCCTCCTAAGGCAAACCGTCAGGCGGCCCCTGAGGGTCGGGGTCAGAAGTCGGCCTCCAGCTTCTCCAGAGCTCAGAACACCGAGGCCAACGCCCGGGCCAAAGGAGCAGGAACCGGGGCCGGGACGGGGGGGAAGTCCAACCTGGCCGGACAGATCATCCCCGTGTACGGCTTCGGGATCTTACTCTACATCCTCTACATCCTGTTTAAGGTGAAACACTGCAGAATCAACACCATGTCTGATTTAATAAACTCAAAAGACAGAGTTGGTGTAAAAACAACTTTTTATTAAACGTTGTAAATGTAATCCTGTGCATGTAAAACTAAAGTTCAGTCAGACAACTCACGTGTTTCTTTAACATGTTTATTAGAAGCAGCATATAGTTGAGTTTGGCGTCTAGGCTCGGGCTCATCACTCCACAGATATACATAGCACGATGAGTGATGATTAAATAACTAACCCCCAGAGCCTACAGGTGGAAGTTGCGGTGGAAGCTGGGGTGGAAGCTGCAGTGGTGATGGGGTGGTGGTGGGGCAGGCAAGCAGCAGCGATGTGGAAGTAGCTGCAGCAATAACAGCAGCAAGCAATGCATAGAGAGATATCTGGCAGGTTAAATAGAGCGGTATATTAAGGAGACCCTTTTTGGTTGGTTGTAGAGTGGCAAGGGGCGTTATGTATGAATGCAGCATACGTGCTCGAGTTGACTGCCTGAACTAGCTCGCAGGCTTCGCCCCATTTGTTACATTTCTACAAAGACAAGACTATTCCAGCACACGGTAACAAATACAACGTGTGTTAATGTAGTGAACATGTTTTAAGTGAGCTTTACAGGTGAGTGTAAGATCGTTGTATTGTAATGTTTTGTGGCTTTATGGTTAAAGTTCAGTTTTGAGAGTGGTATCAATCCCCCCCCCCCCCCCGGCAAGAAAAGCCAAAGGCCCCTTAACCTATTCGGGTGGCCCACGCATCCACCCCCCCCTCAAATAAGAAAATACATGCGAGTTCATGGCTACTGTAGACAACATTCTTGTTGCTCTGTGTTGCGTTGTTAATGAGTGAGTACACACCGGAGTGGAGGATCTGTGGGGTTTGTTCTCCCAAAAATACAATTTACAATTTAGGCATTTAGCAGACGCCTTATTCCAAAGCGATTTACAATGACCAATTACAGGGACATTCTCCCTGGAGTAACTGAGGGCTAAGTGCCTTACTCAAGGGCACACTAGTAGCGGTGTTCCAGGCGGGATTTGAACTCGCAACCTTCCGATCATCAGCCCACCTCACTATCCATTAGACCACCAAAATAAAAATTGAGATCAATGTATGGGAAACACTGCTCTCAGTAAGCAAGTGAATACCTGTATCTCCCAAAATGTCAGATTATTTCTTAAGAATAACAGCGCATTCACAGTTAAAATGGATACTGATCAGAAACTGAAAGCTGACATTGAATGGTCAGATGTGTTATATTGATAACTTATTTTTATTGTTTTGGTTTATTTCATTGATCAGACATTTAATGAAATACAAAAGGTAATTGTTTACATATTGTGTAAGTTAGTTTTTATGTAAATTGTCAAAAAAAATAGGCTTGTTTTGAGAGTTTTAACCTTCTTTTCGTCTGTCTCTCGTCTCCCTGTCAGATCACATCTAAGGGCAACAACAACAACAACAAGCCTCCAGAGAGCCGGTTCCCTTCAGTTCGCTCAGAGAACATAAAGAGGAAGATCTGTGAGTATCATTCAGTGTCAATTATACTCATTATTTTAGCATTAGGCCTGCCCATTAACAAACATTTGATTTGACTTATTAGCCGCTTTCACACCAAGTACTTTGCCGTACCTAGTTCCCAGTACTTAGTGCCAGCACTTAGTTCCCAGCACTTAGTACCCCCATGGAACTAAAGAGCAGATCGCGTTCACACCGGAATAAGTTCCCTGAGGGAAGATTACGCAAATGAAGCCGCTGACGTCACTTCTTCTTCTTCTGCTTTGGGTTTACTGGCAGGCCGCAAACCACTTCACGGCGTATACTGCCACCCGGAGTCCCCGGCCGGAAGTCCCCGGAGTTGGGGACTGGCTTCAGTAGAAGCTGCTGGGACTCCCAGCAGCTTCTACTGAAGCCTTCCGAGTAAATCGCCAGAACGCCGACACCTCCTCATCTCCACCGCTCCCATGTTTTATTTTGTGTTGCCATAAGTTAGTCTCTCTCCGTTGGTGCACGGGGCTAATGCTAATGCTAATAATGCTAATGCCAGCAAATACAATGGCGGCTTAAAAAAAAAAGTGTTTTACGTGGTTTGCAATTCGCCCAGCCAATCAGATATTGGTACTTTTTCTCCCCAGGATAGTCCCACCTCTCTAGCAGGCACTAAACATGGGGGGTACAAGTTCTCATGAACTAAGTTCTCTTTTTGGTGTGAACGCAAAATTCCAGGCACTAACGGAACTAAACGGGAAAAGTACGGGGAAAAGTACTCCGGTGTGAAAGCACCTATTGAGAGATTTAAATGAATTAATTACAGATTTGCTTTAAGCCTCAGAAAGTGCATCAACGTAATGAGAAAATAAATGAATGTGGGTTATTTTCTGGCATATTGATTATTATGGAGATTAATTGTAGGCTGCAAAAAAACAAGAACAGTCTCCAAAATGATTTGAACAGCCTCAACTTTTGTGCTGTGTTTGATTTGTTTCTCTGCTGAGTTCAGATTGTTTAAACCTATTTTATTTCTGTGTATTTTGTCTCTCTACAGCCGACTTTGAGTTGTCGCAGCTGCAGGACAAACTGAGAGAGACGGAGATGGTGATGGAGAACATCGTCTCCATCGCCAACCACAGCTCTGACAGGTGGGTTTCACACTGAACATAATTGAATCTCTCCGCCTCCTACACCTCTTCTCCCGACAGGAAGTACTGGTTTGATGGAGCTCATTTGTTTATTGAATTGAATTTGAACGTGCAATGATATCATCAGCAGGAACGATTCAGACAGACATGACTCTCCTGTAAAGTACGAACACAGAGATCATTTCCTTTCTGTTATTTGTTCTCATCCTTTTACATAATGAACTGTTCTTATTGTGATCTGTTTTTTTGAAACATTTGAACATTTGTTTTTGTATACCTTGAACGTTTTTTTATTTTGCTTCTCGTTCTAATTATAATTATTGTTTGTTTTGTTTTAACATGTTCAATAAATTGACTAATAATAACTTTCAAAAACTGGGCAAAAGTTAGAAGTGTATTACTTGTTATTACTTGTTACTCTGGTAAGCTCTTATTAGGATGCGTGAAAGTAGTTAATCTTTGTAGGGCTTTGTAAGCATCTTAATATTTGTTCTTTTTATTCATTCATCTTCGAGCTGTTTTGTTAAAAAAGTATTCCAGGAAAACTGTAAGAAGATTTAAACTGATCAGCGCTTGAGCCTCCAAAAATGAACAAAATCATTGATTAAAAAATGAAGCAGTCTCAAGTTAGGCACGCCATTAACTGATGAGTATATTATTATAGAAGGATATCCACGGAAAATGTGAGATACAAATTAGAGGTAGAATTGGGGAAACAATTACATTTGCTTGATTTCACACAGTGAGTTTAACATGAGTTATCTATTGTTAGGAGGTGTGTGTGTGTGTGTGTGTGTGTGTGTGTGTGTGTGTGTGTGTGTGTGTGTGTGTGTGTGTGTGTGTGTGTGTGTGTGTGTGTGTGTGTGTGTGTGTGGTGTGTGTGTGTGTGTGTGTGTGTGTGGTGTGTGTGTGTGTGTGTGTGTGTGTGTGTGTGTGTGTGTGTGTGTGTGTGTGTGTGTGTGTGTGTGTGTGTGTGTGTGTGTGTGTGTGTGTGTCAGGGTGGCAGGTGTTCTGTGCTGCTTAGCCCCGATATATTTGATTCCCTGTCTATGTAATATAATTTGTGGAACCAAATTGTGTGTGTGTGTGTGTGTGTGTGTGTGTGTGTGTGTGTGTGTGTGTGTGTGTGTGTGTGTGTGTGTGTGTGTGTGTGTGTGTGTGTGTGTGTGTGTGTGTGTGTGTGTGTGTGTGTGTGTGTGTGTGTGTGTGTGTGTGTGTGTGTGTGTGTGTGTGTGTGTGTGTGTGTGTGTGTGTGTGTGTGTGTGTGTGTGTGTGTGTGTGTGTGTGTGTGTGTGTGTGTGTGTGTGTGTGTGTGTGTGTGTGTGTGTGTGTGTGTACTTGCTTGCCTTTTCAACATTAAACATGAAAGATGTTCTCTCAGCACAATGGTGACCTTTGGTGACTGAATGTATGTTAGTCGCTTTGGATAATAATGTGTGTGTGTGTGTGTGTGTGTGTGTGTCAGGGTGGCGGGGGTGACGGCGGACCAGGAGGAGAGTCTCCTGCAGCAGCTGACGGAGATCACTCGGGTGATGCAGGAGGGCCAGCTGGTGGAGGAGATGACACCAGAGAAGAAGAACCAGGAGGACTGGGAAGGTACATCAAATCAAATCCAAATGTATTATAGCCCCAAATCACAAGAAATGCCTCAGAGGGCTGGACAAAGCAAACAAAAGCAAAAATACAAACGTCATAGCATCAAAATTCTAACAACATTATACCTCAACATAAGTATTGCCATGTGATAAAAGCATGTGACTGAAGTGATGGTAATGTAGATGGAAACTAGGTGATGGAAATGAGTTTACAAGGAAGACAGATGCATGAACGCTCACTGGAGCTGTCTTATAATGTAGAAGGAAGTAACATTTAACCAAACAGGAACATGTTCGAATTTAAAATGCTCTGACACTATATCTCAGAGGATCATGTGAGACATTTTGTTCTAGACCATTACCGTAAAAAACCTGCTTTAAGAATATTGTATCACCTGATAACCAGCTGGTGTTTCCTATAACTTTAAGGAAGTGAGAATGTGTTTTTTTGGTGATGTAGCTGTGAACAGAAACGAAAGGGATTAGAGCATTCAAGTGCTTTTACCTTATTTTGACACGATAAAACATAGACCAAATTCAGATCATCTTAATAACACTTTTTGATTGATTAACCAAAACCAAACCAAAAACAAAAACTTAGTAGCTATACCTTACTAAGCTTCCTTCAAAGTCTCTCTCTGGATGTCATTTTTGTTTCTCTGTTTGTATGAACTGAGATGACTTCCTGAATCAGAATACCTTTATTCGTCCCACATAGAATGATAGGAAATCCGTCAATCATACAGGACACAAGATTAGTAGCTAACAGGCCAAACATACGATTTAGTTACAATGTAATGCTGACAATAGAAGTACTTAAAACATAGTAAATACTTAAAACCTCGCCCTTATTCCACCTAGCTTAGCACTTTTTACTTTTGTTATTTGTCTTCTTTACTTGCTTGTAAAGCGCTTTGAGCACCAGGAAAAGCGCTATTTAAATCAAATGTATTATTATTATTATAGTGTGATTATATATTTTTGCTATAACAAGTTCTAGTGTCTGGACTCATGGACACATTGATTACACTGCACTAATCATTTGTGGGAGAATGTTCCTAGATTAAAAAGGTATTTATTTCACATACACCGCTACAAAGCTAATCAATGAATGACTTTTTTCATTGAAATGTGTCCACAGATTACCCCGAGGAGCCTCAGCAGCAGTGGGAACATCCCTCACACTGCTCCTGTCAGCAGCACCAGACCGAGGAGGAGGCGGAGAGGACTCAAGCTGATGGAGCCGACGTGGAAAACCTTCCTGAGGACGTTACAAACGAAGCAGAGGATCCGAACGCAGAGAGAGAATCTGATCCAGCAGCAGTGAGAGGAGAGGAGGCGGAGCTACAGAGGGAGGAGGTGCCTGAACACAAGCAGGGAGCGGGGGGGATCGACCTGGGCGTCCCAGAGGAGGAGCTGGGCGGAGTCCTGGAGGAGCTGGAGCTCACCCTGAAGGTGACCACGCTGATGGAGCAGGAGAAGATGGACGACCTCAGCAGGACCACGGAGACGGAGACTTCCTGCAGCTCCGTCAGGCGCAGGAACAAGAAGAGGAGAGCCAAGAAAGCCTCACACTGACTCCAACTTCTTTAAAACTGTTCTGTGCTCCCACCCTATTTACTTGAATACGAGAGAACGTGTGTATGCAGGGCAGTTTTTAATGAATATCAGCTTTTACTGGCTAGAAAAGTAGAGTTAAATGTCTTAAAGGTCCCCTAGTGTACTGTTTTTCATCAATATATTATAGGTCTCAGTTATATACAGAACATGTCTCTGAAGCAGAGTCCTGCACGGGTCTGATTTTCAAGACCCGCTCCCGCCCCGCACCCGCGACGTGCAATACCGCTCCCGCTCCGCACCCGCGACGTGCAATACCGCTCCCGCTCCGCACCCGCGACGTGCAATACCGAACCCGCCCCGCCACCCGCACATATTGCCAATTAGTTCCGCAAACCGACCCGAACCCGCATACCCTATGAGCAGTGAAAACGTGCAATTATTAACACGCAGTTTCATATTTGGCTCAAAAAGCGTGGGATGTTGGTTATTTTCTCCATCTAGGACAGGGATGGGCAACTTTGATGGTGGTGGGGGCCACATAATTTATGTACTGGCCACCAGATTCACTTGGAACACACACACACAAATTCCATGTATTGTATGTAATTATTAACAAATATACTAAGTCTGACATCTTCATTGACATTTTACAATCTTTCAGGGAACATCCTCTAATAAGCTCACTAAACAAATATCAGTTCACAGAAATGTTATTTAATGTTTACAAGTGGCATGTTTGTATTGAACAGGTTATTTAACAGAGGAATACAACTATTTTAAACTATTGGAAAGCACGGAAAATGTGTGTGCATTGAGATGAACCATTAAGAGGACATAAACATGAAGTCATGAACACTAACCCAGACATTAGTTGTCTAACTTGAACCTAAGACACTTGTAGCCTGTGTGTTTCTTTTTTAATTAAAAAAGAAAATTAATTACGTTGTTTATAAATTAATCTGAGGACCGCAAAAAGAGGAGGTGGGGGGCCGCAGAGGTTATGATTATGCGCGGTCCCGCGGGGGAGAGGTCTGAGGATTTAAACATTAAACTAAATTATTATTATTTTAATATATTTATTATGCAACACCCGCAACCCAATGCAGGACTCTGCTCTGAAGTGTTTGGCTCCAAACACCAAACAGATCATTGCAGCATCCCAGAATCCCCTCTGTTTCAGCCCTGTTTCCAAAGTGCTGATTCTCTGTCTGTTACTTTAGATAAAAATAAGGAGCCCCTCCCCACGCCCCTCTGAGAGATATTTGGTTAAAAAGAACACAATGGTGCTCTAGGAGGAGATTCAGGTGATAAGGTGGGGGGGGGGGGGGGGGGGTTGGTGATTGGCTAATGGTTACACAAGCCAAAAAATTGTTATGACATCACAATTGGCCAAAATCTGATCAGCTCATTTTCAGACAGGTTTTTATAGAAATGGATCAGGACGAAAAGAGAGAGAATCTTTTTTCCTGAAACTTTCAGAGTCTCTTTACACAGAGGGGACACATGTTGATGTAGAAGAGACATGAAGAAGAGGGGACACATGTTGATGTAGAAGAGACATGAACAAGTGGATTTTGCATAATAGGTGACCTCCAAAACGTACATATTTATTAAGAAAAAACAGGGACCTAATTCACTTAACGCTCATGACAAATAGAATCATACCAGTATGCATTATGTAAATGTGCATGACGTTTTTATAAAGTCAGTTTGAAATTATTAAAGATGCTTTCAGGTTTAGACTTGTTGTAAAAATGTGTGTAAAAGTAGGTAGACACCCCAAACACAGTGGGAATTCCTTATAAAGGAGTTACTCGTTATATTTATTTGTTGCACAATACTCAACCTTTAAAATTATTTGATGTTATTTAAAACTTGCACTTGTAATAGAGTTGGTTTTAAAATGTATTACACAGGACCGAGTCAATTCAAAACATGCTTGTTCACTATTTAAAAAGATAACACCAGGAAAAGTATTCTGCCGAGAGGGAACTGCATTACTTTAGCTTATCGGGGTGATCGTGCCTTTTCTCGCCTGCTGAACAAACGTCCTGCTACCTTTCAGTCCGAGATGAACACTTTTAGAAGACCGAGGATCCTTCTAACACCCTCAGTGTGATGAGACTGCACTGTCCTGAAATATTGGGACGTAATTAGTTCCCCGTCTTCCCGTCAGCGATGGAGAAATCCTGTCTTCGGTACCGAAACTATTTTAAGCTTTTTTAGAAACTTGTGTTGTGTTCTGAATTATTTAAAGATTTATACTTTTGTAAACTGAATTGATGTATTCACTGTTAAGAAAAGCAGAGATGAAGAGATTCAAATACTGTGAATAATTTAAATAAAAATGTTCTCAACTCAAGACTTTTAGTTTGATTTTACTTTGAAGATCAATATGGAAAAAACGCAGCAGCTCACTCGTCTGTTTCCCTTTGTTCATATTTATATTAAGTGCCTTTACCGGGACATTTCTCCATGAGTTCATGTTCAACAAGCTCTTTATTTTTCCCATACTACCTTTTCACCCTCTGTCTGAAACCAGAGCTGCTCTGATTGGTTAGCTGGCCAGCTCTGATGTGATTGGTTAAACGCTTAGAGATGTCCGGCCCCTTAGCCTATCACGTACAATGTGTCGGAGCTCTAGCCAATAGAAACAAGAGTGTGCTATTGTGGTGTCATTACATGGATGTATAATAAGAACTGGATACAGCGTGGGAGGCGGGGTCTCCTTCTTTCCTATGAGAGCTGCTCATTGGCGCATGAGGACAAAATGGCCAACCTTTGAGAGAGCGAGATTACCCGTCATGCCTGGCTGTCAGAGCAGAAGAACCCGCATGTGCGCTCACAGAGCATGCGCCCCTTAAGCCCCGCCTCCCGAGCTCCCACTCTCGGCTCACTAGAATGAATGGAGAGAGAAAATAAATCTAGATTCGGCTTTTAGTGCATTTTATAACTTTAGGGACCGAATGATTCTAATAAGGGCTATACAATAGTTCATACTGGGTAGTTTATTTAGTTTAAAAAAAAGTATCCGCTGATTTACAGACGTTTCTTTCCTCATGTTAGTCAATGGGAAAAAGTATTTCTGGGCCCAGTGACGTCACGGACTGATACGGAAATTGTAGTACCGCCGTTTGGACACTACGAATATTTTCATCAGAGTCCGGCGCACTTCCTGGGGGCTTGTGTCATTATGATACAAAATAAATGGTTTAATGGAGGCGTTTCAGGCAGAGGGGGTGGGAGAGAATTTGTGAGACCATGCAGACCATTTACATGCACAAAAACCTTTAACACACTACAGGAGAGGAAGCTCCAATAAGAATAAAAGGGAGAGCTGCAGCACATTTCAAAAAAAGACTTTATTACTTGTATAATTGGAACGCTTTACTCATACAAAAGCAACATCACATTGGTTGATGGTTGCAGAATATTTTGGATCGACAGTTTTTTTTTTTTTATAGCAAGTGGCACATCACAAGAACAACTTTCCCTGCTAATGTTTACTCCTCCGGTGAGATGCAGCTAAGTGTGGCGGGCTGGTCTGGGAGAATGTATGCCACCCCCCCACCCACCCTCTGATAACGGGAAGTAATCAGGACGCCTCAGTGCTCCATCGGCTCGGCAACAACTGCATCTGCACCGGCTGCTGGTTCATCAGGCTGAGCAACCTGACACACACACACACACACACACAGAAGTCAGGGTTAGCACACACACACACACATCAAGCTCTGTCAAACACTGAAATTAATATTCAATAACTATCACCAAAACGTACAAAAACTCACCTCTTCAAACTGGCTTTTAATGTGTGATTGTTGTTTTATTGCTCGATTTTAATGTGACTTTTACTATATTTATTTGTTGTCCTTTTTTACTACCTGTGTAAAGCGACTTTGAGCACCTGTAAAAGCGCTTACAAAATACATGTATTACTATTTTAACTATAATCTGGTGTTAAATCGACAAATCTCTTAGCCTCATCCCCAAAAAGTGTGTTTATTTTAACAGTAGTTAAATCAAGGTGGATGACCAAAGAGCTGGAAACACATCTTACTCCGCGCCAAAATGTCTTAAATACAATAAAACAAACCGTTTTCAAAAATATACAAAGATCTAGTTTCGATTTGTCAGATTTCCAATAACAATAAAACAAAATGTGTTTCTCTAAAGCAGCATGAGTCCAGACTGGACCTGATAACGGTGTTACCTTTCTCTGTGGCCTCTCCTCCAGACCCTCCAGGAACGGGGCCACATCAGCATCGTCGTAAATGATGAACTCCATGTCCTTACCCACAATGCCGATGGAGACATTCTGAAAGATCGAGAAGTAAACTTAAGAAATGGCCTGTATAACTTTACATTTAAAAGATCAAAACATCGTCATTGCAAACTAGGGTTGGGCTTCATGACACTGATCTCACTGGAAAACTACATTTCAATCAGAAATTGAATGTAACAAAGTGCAGTTACTCAAATACTGCATCTAACTACAACGTAGAGGCATTTGTTTTTTATCAAGTCTGTTCTTTTTCTTGCCAGTTTCTAAATGTTACTACTTTTTGAAGAATCTGACAATAGGAGCAGGCTTTGTGTTTGGTTTCAATATTTGTTCCAGGTTGTTCTTATAATAGAATAGAATAGAGGTTGCCAACCTTTTTCAACTCAGGGCCCACTTAAGAATCAGAAACGTTTTCGCGGCCCACATTCAACCATAAACAATACGGACGCTAAATAAAGTTCTGATTGGTCAATTCAGAACATGTGACACGTTGTTAATCCAGTAGAACAGACCGTTGCTAAGGACTGTAATGACTGTTGCTAAGGAGGATCAAGAAAGAGAAAGCAAAAGAAAAAAAAATCGTAATAATGAAAATGTTTCAACACAAATCATAATGTTTTGGCGGCAAATATTGAATTTACATTTACACCCTTTAATATTGTATTTGGGCTTTTAGATGAAGACCGCACACAGTTAATAAATACAACTATTCTTCTGGCTAAAATACATATTTTTAAAAGTCAATCAAGGAGTAATCTTAATTTAAGGTGTTTGAAGAGCAGATTAAAAATACAATTCATTTTGGAAACAATTATTGCCACAAAAAATCAAAGGGTGGCTCAACACGCCGTGACATGGGAAATAATGAGCTCTAACGAAGAGTGGGATCAAAAAAACTATATATATGCTCGCCATGTTGTGTTTTTGGTGGTTTTGGGTTGTCAACCTATTTTTGTTTGTGAAATGTTGAAGTGATCCTCCTGACTGTATCTTTATTTCTTCTGTTTTGTTGTTGTCTGAGATGGGAATGTCATCTCCTATAGCAGGGTATAAGCAGGAATCCTGAAGTCAAATGTAATACCTTTAAGACCTTTTTTAAGACCCTTTCCATACATTTGAAGACCTCATCGCCACTTCGAGTTCTAACCGGTTACATTGGCGACACACTTTACCTCACATTGACTATATACAGTATTGATTGTCCTTCCTCCTTATCTTCCAACCATTTGGACGCAGACTTGCATTTCCCCATAACGATGTTGTTTAACAACCGGCGTAAACGGACCTTCGCTCGCTATCAAGCAGTGAGCGCGCGATGTCCTGTTCAGATGACGTCAAATCCAACGGGATGCCATAAATAAACTACACAGAATCACACTACACACCTACGCAATGATTACATTCAGGCAAACTGTAGAATACAACCTCTTTGGACAATTTATATACTTATTGGAAACAAGCTACAAAATGTAATACCTTGGAAAATGCCGTTTAATACTTTTTAATAGCCTTAATTTTCGCTAAATTGATTGATCAACTTTTAATACTTTTTAAGACCCCGTGGACACCCTGTATTTGAGACACAGATAGAGACACAGATGTTTGCTGTTGTGCAGCAGACTGCCGTACGTGTCAAACAGGAGTTTAGAGAGTGGTTGTACCTTGGTGGTCAGGTCCTGCTCGCTGGGGAGGGTTTCTCTGAGAGCACGGAGGCCATGCTGCACCAGGTCATTCAGATTACCTGAGAACACAAACGCATCTCACAATTCAAGCATTTACACTTTTCAAATCAGCCAGTGAAAAGACGATGTAAAGAACTGTTAGAACAATACAGCAGAAAAACTAAAGGAGTTGGTAATGATTTTAAAATGTTAATCATCTTGATGAAAAACCTTGATACGAGGGAACATTAATATTCTTTAACATTTTAATGCTATTTTATTTCTGAAATAGTTTGGAATGTTTATTGTGTCTTGATTTCTCTTATGTACATCCATCTATCTATCCATCCATCTATCTATCTAACTAACAATGTCAGTGAAATAAACGTTGTCTTACAGTCAGAGAACTTCTCCATGCATCTCTCCAGGTAGGTGCGGGCAGACTGAGAGCGAGCTCCGATGGACATCGCTTTGCAGTCGAAGTAGTTTGCTGACGGGCAGGTCTGGAAGATGTGAGGGCCCATGTCCTGGGGGAAGAAAAACCAAGAGGAGGCGCTAGGGTCAGATTTGAAATTTAACGAAAAATAAGTAAGAGAAGTATGATATTAGACTGAGCAAACTTACATCATAGCCAGCAACGAGGAGTCCGACACCATAGGGCCTCCTTCCATATCTCTGTGTTGGGATTTGAGTTTCTGAAGGTCTAGTTAAGGATCATTGTTGACATTCACAATTAGAGTGTTCAGACAAGGAAAAGCAAATCAATGTAAACACTAAGATTGAGATATATATGAAAGATAACACATTTGCCTAAGAAATTCAATATTAGTAAGGATACTGCTGCCAATAAGAGAGACGAGGCGTGATGCGGGGAGGGGTCTGTCGAAGACAAATCTTGAGTCCAAGCACTCCTGACGCATGAAGTTACTGTAAAAGAGAGGGTGTTATTATACTTCAGGACCCATTAAGTTTACTGAAGAGCTCTGTTTAGATCAGGGGGGTCCAAACTACGGCCCGGGGTCCAAATGCGGCCTGCGGACCATTTTGAATCGGCCCTCAGCGAATTCAAAAAGTATAATGGAATATGGCCCACAAATGAAACTTGTGCTTGTGCTTGTATTGTATTGTATTGTATTGTATTGTATTGTATTGTATTGTACTTCTTAAATATGAATGTACACATATATTACACAGTAGTATTCATGTGTTAATAAAACCACTTTTCAAATCAATTCAGTCGATTAAAGTTGGAAACATTTTCTAACAAATCTTAGTTGATAAGAAAAAAGCCCAATGACTTATTTACAAGCTTGAACTACACCCTTCCTATTTCTCCTTATTATAATCAATCTGAGGCTTCTGCTTTAAGGGATGAGCTGCCAACACTCACAAGCATACTTTACCTACACTTGATTGAGTTTGCTAACTTATAACTGAACTTATGAGACGATATACCTCTAGTGAGCAGCCCAGCCCTTTGTATATTTCTCTGTATGTGGCCCTCGGTGAAAAAGGTTTGGACCCCCCTGCTTTAGACAATCAAGGCGGTGATGACTTACCACAGCAGTCTAGCATCAGCAGTCAGTCCAGCAATGGAGATGCCGATGTGGTTGTCGACATGCAGGATCTTCTTCTGATGGGCAGCCAGCTCAGACTGGGCTCTCTGCAGAGACATGAGGACATCAGGATCTAATACCCGTCCTTCAGATATTGCTCATAATCTGCGACATGCTTTATTGTGTGCTATAATACATTTAAATGTTCCATTAGATGGCAGATACTGTACATTTCTTTCATTGTTTGCTATGTTTCCAAATTAAAAAAGGGCAATAATTCACATTCAAATACATTTTGGCCTCGAAATATAATAAGGTAAAACATTTTCTAGAAGGGAGTACTCTACATTATTGGAAATATTGACAGACAAGACATTGAATGAGTGTACCTTTAGTGCAACCAGGACAGCATGGGTTTTGGATTTGAGTCCTACAGTTGCAGAGCCTTGCTTCACAGCCTCCATGGCGTACTCGATCTGATGAATACGGCCCTGGATCGACATGAACATGAATCATTTTAATTAGAAATTATTCCATGGCCTGTCAGTCATTCAGAGACATTTCATTCCTTTGAGGAGTCAGAGGTTAAAGCAAACAGGGACTCACCTGGGGGCTCCATACTGTCACGTCGTTGTCGTACTGATTGCGAAACTAAAGATAAAAAACAAGTCATAAATTAAAAGTCACATTTATAAATTAATAGTAAAAACACACAAGAGCTGAGCTTACATAGTTGCCTTGCATTATCAGCGGTTTTCCTCAGTTACACCCAATTCCTCACAGACTCTCACTTAGGACTACACATGCTCTGTGTCTCTTTCTAAAGGACTCCAAGTTAAGACTACACAGGGCTCTGTCTAGTACCCGGACTATTTTCAGGTTTTAAATTACTAACACGACTGAATAGTTCATGAGCCCAGCTTTGTGTGTTACCAAGGAGAACAATGCAAACAAATACAAGCATCAAACTAGTAGCCATTGCTGATGCATCTTTTCACAAATGCTTTAACTGTAACACAAAAACTCATTGCTTTACATAATTCCCCAAAACAGACACATCTCCGATACATTTTCACCCGTTTTAACTCAAAACTCTTCTGCATAACCTTACACTAAAGTGGCCAGCTAAATAATTCATTGCACTTTGTTTGTGCAACAAACATATGCTCCCAATGTAATGAACTCCTGTCATCACAACCTACTCAAAGACCACCTTTCTCCAGGTGCACACACTAAGAAGTCAAATTCCTTGTATGTGTACAGGCACTATGGTACATTTTTTTGGACTAAATAGCATACATATACACACATAGCAGTATATCCTTCTCCACTACTGGAAGATGTGACTCGGGGTGTTCTTAACAGGCTTATCTGGATAGATGGTGCCGGTTTTGTGTCAAATGATGCACCCCAGTCGTGAAATGCACCCCTTGACACGGGAACGCGCATTTGAGTGTATAGTCCGCTATTATATGTCTTCTATGTATCCTGGATTTTGGATTCATTCGTCGTCACTTATTTTTCAGTTAATTTTTTGTTTAATATATGTTTTTATTTAATTGTGACGTCCTGTCTGTATACTTGTGCTTTACAATGATTGTTTATTTTTACATCAAGTGCTTGAGGGTGGGATTAATAGAAACATTTTTATTTAGGGGGGTGCAATTTATGAACAGCTTGGTTGCCACGATATGCACCCCTTGCTATCTCTGTCACATACATGAAACTTGCTCCATTTATTGGTACTAGTCCTACAACTATACCCTCCAAAGTGCTTGAGGGTGGGATTAATAGAAGCATCTTTTTGGGGGGGGTGCATTTTACGGCAGGCCAGGGGGTGCATTTCATGATGGGGGTTTATAATTTGACACAACACCGGGATTTAAAAAAGTTCCACAGTTTTTATTTTACAACCTTTACTAAACATTTTGGTAGAAGCATTATAAGATGAGATTTAGTTAATTGATCCCACATTTTTCGTTACAGCAGCCTGTTAAAACCAAGGCATTGCACATCATTTGAAAAATAAAAAAACAGTAGAAAAACAAAATATGAATATTTCAATATATTAAATCAAACAGGGCTAACAAATAAAATGCATACAAGTTGGACGTGAAAGATACAAATCTGTAGACTGACAAATACACAAAATGAAAGGCCAAATTACTAGCTAACACAATCAAAGTAGTATTTACATTAAGTGTGCAATAAATGGCATATCAATTAATTATCCATGAAAAATGTATATGTCCAGTTAACAAAAGACAAACTATGGAGCAGTGAGTTTTCTGCTAGCCAGATGCGATTTATTATAGCAGTTATGCATTCATCCGTACATAATTTAGTGTGTTTTCTGACTGCTTATGTGTGTTGTCCGGGGGATAAAACCTTTGAGACAAACTAAGGTGTTCCTTGAATTGTGTTTAAATAATGTAGGAGCCACTGTGACAGCGCTGGGAAACGATGCTACTTTAACTCAGTACTACGGACAGCTAGCTGGTTAAACGCAAACAAGTAGGAAAGTTAGTTAAGTTACAACAGTGAATCGGGACTAGAATTATAATAAATGTATTGACTTCGCAAAATAAGTTTGAATCTAAAGGCCAGAGAAAGGAAAACGAAAGTAAAAGGCATGAGACTTCATTTTTATGCTAACCTACAGCTAACGGCTACTTAGCGTTAGCCTTCAAACTATCTAAGCAGCTAATTTTTTTTAACACCTGTGATACAATCGCGCTAAATGTAAAACACATCGGGTCCCTTATAGGCTGTGTTTGATGTTATACGATGCAATTAATATTAGCCGTGTACCGTTTCTTTGAACATAACGTCATTTAGCCGGTATCAATGAAGCTAACGTTAGCTTAGCATTAACTGTCGTGTTTTGCTTACTCACAGTGCATAACTAAAGCTAGCTAACGTTAGCTTAGTGTGAGTGAATAAACCAGTTTACTTTCCAAATAAACCAAACTACATGAACACGCAGGAAGATATATTTACTATGCATCCTTTATAAAGTGTTACATCGATGTAAGTGCTTTAGGTTAAATTCGCACTTACCATCTTTGCTTTAAAGTGTGTCTTCTCCTCCGCCTGTGCTGTGATCCGGATTTGATTTATTTTCCTGACGCGACGTCAGAGAAAACAGTAGAGCACCGATTTGAAATCAGTGATCGATTGAGTTAAGTGGGCTGCAAATATCCCCATTTAAAAACAAAAACTGAATTCATTAAAGCTCGTTCAAAATGTAGAAATAGCATCACAAAATTGTTTGATTTATTTTTAAATTAATGTAATGCAAAATCTTTTTGTGAGTTCATTTGTTTGTATTTGTATTTGTGGAAGATGTCTTATTTTCAAAGATACAACAATTACTCTGTTCACAAACATACTATTTATATTATTATATGTTAGCCCAACTTAACATTCATACAAAAACCCTTAATTTGTATTTACTTAAATATCAAATTGTACATTTTTTACACAGTTTTTAGTTATTATTTGATATACAAAATAATGGATTTTGAAGTAAGTTGTTGGAACAAAGAGGAGGGTGTGTTATGTTGGAAGTGCTCTGTGTTCAATATTGCAGGAACAGGACCTAAAGTGCAGTTTAAAGTCATTTTCTTCTTGAATTTGTTCATTTTAGCTTCTCTGGATTTCCTGTATTTACTGAACAGGTGCAGTGTTTGTGTATGACCACTAGGAGGCAGCAATAAATTAGATAAATAACACACTGGGATTTTTTAGTTGTGGGCTTGACGAGGAACACGCAGAAACACATACAGAGACTTAAAGATATCCCACTGACAACAAAGGAAGATGTTTTAGGCTCGTTTGTTAATGTCTTTCCATGTCTGCCAATATGTACGATGGAGAAGTACGCTTAAGATAATGCAATTCTAGACTTTGCTTTATGCTTTTCTATAAAAGTAATGGACGATGTACACAGAAGTAATGCAGGTCCATAGGCACTAACTGAGTGTTATTTAAGCTCAGTTACATTTGAGAGTTTATGTTGTAAATTCAGCTTGAAACCTACTCTTTCTTTTTGGTAATTACTCACAGATGCAATAAATAAAATATGCAACAACAGGTTGAATTTTATTTCATCATTCCAATTGACATTTTGCAGATAATGTCCTCCTTATTTGTCATTGAAACAAACAATTGAATAATTGAACGTTCAGATTGATAAATCAATAAACAATCGAGATAACGTTTGTAAAATCTCCAAAGCGGTCGTAAAACAAAAGCAGCATTTCATGTGCAGTTTTCTTCTATAATACAAAAAGTAAATGCCATCCATTTTAATAATTCACATTTGATATTTCTGTGACTCGGAGCACTTCAGTCAATAAGTGTCTCATCCACTGAGCTTTTCTCAAAGCGAGAAGAGGAAACACATGACCTTTAAACTGGAGTTGAAGATCTGTCTCTCATCCACAGACAACAGACTGGACTGTGGAGGTTTTAAAGGTCCCATGTCATGGCCATTTCTACTGATCATAATTCCATTGTTGAGGTATACTAAAATAGATTTACATTGTGCAATTTTCCAAACTCACATTGGTTTCTCATACAGCATCTCTGTATAGTATGTGTATTCACTCTCTGTCCTAAACGGCTTGTTGGAGCTCCTGCCCCCCCCTCCCTGTGAGCCCAGTGGCCATCTGCGAGACAGCGAGACACAGCGAAACCCAGCCCGAACACACACACACACCCGCAGCCTGGCTGGGAGTTTGTGTGTGTGCCCAGGCTGAGTTCCGCGGTGTCTCGCTGTCTCGCCGACCCCACACCAGTGAGCCAGCTCACACTGTCCCGCTCCTCACAGCAGCGAGCCTCGCAACGTCCCGCCGAGTGTGTGTGTGTGAGGAAGTCCGCGGACGTAACGTAACGGCTCCGCAGATTGGTCCATTTGGAGCCGTTACGTTACGTTACGTCACTATACCCGAAATACGTCACTATACCCAAGAAGTAAACAATGGAAAATGAGAAATCCCCAAAGGGGGGTTTTGGGGCAGCATAGACAGGTCTTTTCTGTGTTTTACTCGCTACAGGGTGTACTTTGAGGGTTTGTGACCCTGCAGACCGTTTACATGCAGAAAAACCTTCATAACACACAAGGGGACGGGTAATAACCGGAAAAGCATGACATGGGCCCTTTAAACCAAAATTATTTTGAAAGACAGGTTTATTTACCATGAGCTTTCACGCGTCACAGTCTGCAGCCTTTTTATTATTTATGAAGTAGCAGCATTTCAATTAAGACGTAAGAAGTTGTTTTCCTAATTCATGTCTTTTGGGGAAGTGCCACAGAATCCAGACACATAAATCAAATATTTAAAATGACAACAAAATGGTTTAGGTTCAAAACAGTTCAGAATAATCTTATTTTAAAAGCTTCTGAACCTAAACATGTGAGTAATGCCTTAAAAGGGATGCATCTCTGTTCATGTGTATTCATGTCTTTATGATGATTAACACATTTCAACCGGCAGCATGGGTTGCAGTCCTTTAAGAAAGAGTTTTACAAATGTCTTAAAATGACTTAAACACACAGAAGAATCAAGGCTTTAAGTGCTTTCAAGTCTTTGTCCTTTTTTCAGTTAAAATGAAAAATATGATAGTTAAATATATAAGTGCTATACTGTAAGGAAAACATAAAAGGAAGGTAAGATGTACACCTAAATTGAGTACAATAGAAACATTCAAAGTCCCTCATGGGATGGGTAAAAGACAGGAAATGCATCATAAAAATAGACTTTTAAATGTAAGTTACTGTTGTTACATTAAAGTGAACAGTATGCCTAAATTAATCATATAATAGTTCATCAGATGAATGAATAATGATACTGAATCCCAGTACAGGAAAGTACTTTGTCACAGTATTTAAATTCAGTGCAATTTAAAGATACCTGTACTTAAGTATTTCCATGTTATGCTACTTCACATTCATATCTATATCAGGTGGTGTTATGTATTCTTAGAGTACCTATAACTGATGAACATTTTGTACTTTAAAATTCAGGGAAAATAACTTGTAGAATGTTTTTACATCATGGTATTTTATGCTAAATTAAAAAGCTGAATGCTTTTAAAATCACATTTGAATCCAAATTGTGAAATCGAGGAGTTGTTATCCTCTCACGGCTCCATTGTTGCTGCATATTATTCAATAGTGGAACAGCTACAGGTGGATAGAAGCAGACAGGTGAGCTTCACCATTAATCCTGTGATAAATCATGTCTTCCAGATGCACCGTGACCCTCAGTCTTCATTACACATGCATTCATTATGTCCTTTTTCTACGGATTAACAAAGTCTCCTGTTTTCCAAATTGGAACACAGACACGTTTTTACATTTCTCAAGGGATTCAGTCGCTCCTCTGTAGTCAGAGAAATGCCCGTTGATAGCCTCATCGCTGTGTCTAGTTTTAAGCTTTTATTTCCTCTGTTAATGATATCTGATGTACCCTTGATCCAGGAGGAGGGGGGGGGATGAATTAGTGAAGCTCTGCTGACGAGCTCTCCTCCTCTGCCAAGGCAGCGGCAGCACGACGGCGGCCATTACATCAGCGCCAACCTCCTCCTTTGTGATTGAGATTGTAGGAGTTGTGCTGAGCTCAGCATGGTTTTTTTTTTCTTTCCTGGGGGCCTCATTTAACTCTGCCAAGCGGCCCCCCCAGTTTAATTTTTCAAATGGAGAGCAGCCTGAGTCACTGTGCGATGAGTCCAAGGCGGAGGTGTTTTAGGGAGTAAAAGAGAGTGTGAGTGCTCCCATTCCTCCACCCATTCATGGTTTTGTGCAGTGGTTTAAAGTAACTAAGTAAGGCAGTTTTGGCAGCAAATTGAATCAGAATCATACACTATCTGAAATTGTACTTAAAGGTGGGGTAGGTAAGTTTGAGAAACCGGCTCGAGATACACTTTTTGTTATATTCCATGGAATGCTCTTAACATCCCGATAGCAATGAATATCTTAAGTGCTTTGACAAAAAATCCATAAAAAAATGTCATCTGTGGAAGCCGTAGTACTGTAAAAAGCACGACCAATCATTTTAGCCGGCCCTTTGGATGGCCTACCTGCCTGTCAGCCTTCCATCTGTGCACAAACTTATCTCGTGCCCTCATTGGTCATGTGCGCGTTCGTGTGTGTTGGAGGAGGGGCTCTGTAAGGAAGTGGCAGATTTTTTCCGGTTGTGTATTTTCAAATTCTAGCGCACTCGAGCCGGTTTCTCCAAAATTACCTACCCCACCTTTAAGTACATTTACTCAAGTACTGTACAATTTCGTTAGACTTACTGTACTTGAGTATTTACATTTGTTGCTACTTTGTACTCCTACTCCACTACAATTTAGAGGTAAATTGTGTACTTTTACTCCACTACAAGTACCTTTAGTGACTCTCCAGATTTTGTATTTGTGATTTGAATTATAATCATCACTTGAATCAGACTTTAGTTCCACCTGGAGTAAATTCACAAGCTACCCTGCAGTATACAACCTCATTCAAACTAGCTGCACCTTTACCAGCTTTGAGAACACTTTAATGACCAATCATTATAAAACACATCATATATATTATTCTGAAATGGACCAATCTGCACAATGACTACTTTCACTTTTGGTACTTTTAGTATATTTTGATGCTGATACCTTTGTACTTTTACTTGAGTAACATTTTGAATGCAGGCCTTTTACTGTAACAGAGTATTCCTACACTCTGGTACTTCTACTCTTACTCAAGTACAAGATCTGAGTACTTCTCCCACCTCTTGTTTTGTGTTAATCACATTGGGAAAAAGAGTCCTGCTGACACAACCCATCTTTGATTAAGATTTAATTCCTTTAGCTCTCTTCCGATAATCTATTGTTATATGTGATGGCATCAGCAGAAGTATTTCTTAATCTTGGCTTTTACCGAAGCTACAGGGTAACACTTTTCCACCTGAATGATGGCCACACATCAGCATATCTTTATTTCCTCCCTGGTGGCTAAATATTGCAACTCTCATCCCCTTGTTGCTTAAAATAGGTCAGCGATGTGTTTTAGCCTGGAAAATGACTGGACTAATAGGCGGGAGAGGTGTTGTCGCTGCCAAGGTTGCATTAGGCTGGCAGCTCGCCTGTAACAAGGCGGGTCAAAGGTCACCAGCCGCGGAGGAAAGCCACCTCAGCCCCCCCCCGCCCCAACACTGTATAACTTTTATGAATACTGTATGTCGTCATTGACGTTAAAACAGACGAGGAGAGTTTCTGTTCGCTGCCGTCATGGTGTTGACGAAAGCGCTTATGCAGCATTTCAGTAGCAAATGGACTGAAGAGGCTTTTCTGGATACAAAAAAGAAAAATGCAGTACATTGTGGAGCACTTAATAATATCAGAAGTTGGTATATACAGTCTCTTTGCTCAGTCTGTGAAGCTAAGAATAGACGGCTTCATATCAAGTATTGATAGATAGATAGATAGATAGATAGATAGATAGATAGATAGATAGATAGATAGATAGATAGATAGATAGATAGATAGATAGATAGATAGATAGATAGATAGATAGATAGATAGACTTATACTATATTAGAGTAGCAGAAACATACATAAGATAGTATAAATGACAGATGTGCAAGGCAGCTGCTGTGCAAATTGTTCATGATTATAGAGAGTAGAGAAATTAAAACTATGCAGCAGACGTCATGCAAGTAGTCATGCTTCATTCTGTAACAGCTCCATTTTAACCACCTGATGCCGGAAAGCATCACATGCCACATATTTCTTCCTGAGTCACTCAGATGCTGGTAACAGTCATAAATAATCTGTGAAAAGTGTTTGGGTTATACTTCGCTGTAAGAAGGAAATGCAGTCCTGGAACAAAGCTGATTTCAGTCATTAAAGTGAACAGTGATTACAGTTTTCCTATCCATCATTCTCATTGTTTTAATGCCAGGAAATGCACCCACACAAGTGCCGGGAGTACCAGAATCCATCATGGTAATGTTCTGATTGCATCGGACCACAGCTCACTGAAGGGAAGTTTTAAAGGCAGTTTAAGGAGATTGCACTTGTGTTGGAGAAGTTAGAGTTTGAGACTATAGAATTACCATGATAGAAAAAAATACAAAGCACAAAGCAGCAGATTGTGAGCAGAGTTTTCATCAGTTAATGCACAGGCAGGTGAAAGACTAAAACAATACTTTTATTTACAGTAGTACACATTTTCAGATATAAAGTTAACTCTGGGAAAAGACACAATATCCGAATATCAGCTGCAGGGAAATCATTACATTACATGTCACTTGTTAGACGCTTTTATCCAAAGCGACTTACATACTCAATACTGTGGGCAATCCCCACAGGAGCAATTTGGAGTGAAGTGTCTTGCCCAGGGACACAACGACATGCTGACGGCAGTGGGGTTTGAACCTGTGACCCCTATATCCTAACACCTACGCACAACCCACTGCGTCACACGCCTCCTTTTAAAAAATCCCTTTCCCTTTCAGTACTGGATCTGTAAAACCTGGCTTTTTCTAAGGGAGGATTTATCTCTTGAAGACTCATATGCTTTGTCTCAGTTTGCATATTTCTGTACTTACAGTACATTTGCTATTTTGAGTGTATATGTGCGTCATAATGCAAAGCATGGCGAAATGCAGTGAACTATTAAACTTTTATAAAAAAAATGTATGTAACTGACATAAAAAAGTTACATAAAAGTATCTATTTGCAACTCAGAAGATAACAGCTGCAAAGTACTAAGGCTGTGATGGCCTATATGTGTCCATACTAGTTAACGGCACAGTAAAGGCATTCATCTTCATAATGTCCATCACACTATGCATCAGAGGTAAATATTTTGTTGGGTTGCATGGACACTACTTTGTGTTTAATGTGTATGTTAGTCTGTTATATCAACAACTGATAGATCTGCACACCAAATAACTCCCATTTGATGGATTTTACTGCTGCTGTGTGACGTGTCGAGCAACAGGATCTTTACAGAAGCCCGGTGCTCGAAGCATTACACAGCAGTAAAATCCGTAGACATAAATATAGATTTAACATGAGCTATGGTTAGATAACAATGCATCTCATTATAATATGAATGGACTAAGAATGCTTCTCTTCTCAGGAAAATACATTTAGGTAAAGATGTTTGACTTTTGTAGATAACGCAGCCTCACTTTGTTTGAAACCTAATGCACCAGAACCATTTGTTCATTTGTCATCCCGTGTCAGTGTCAATGCAGAAACATCTGATGATGCCAAGACTACAGAACGGAGACATCCAATCATTGCTTTGGCTCTCCGGCAAACATTTAGGCATTAATTGCATCTGCTCATCTAGCACTGCAGTTTTGGAAATAAAACTAATGTGTGTAGTCACTTTTGGAGATGAGAGCATTGTCTTATTGTTTAATATCCTCAAGTTATTACTCGAAAATAGCTGAAAAACAGGACCATGATATCACAAATAGGGATGGATGGGAACGATACATCGAATATTCGAAATTATTCAGGTATTCGAATATGAGAATATGAGTTATGAATATTTTTATTGTAATTTTTTATTTTTTTGGGTGGGGTGCCTAAGTTGATTACATATGATCAAATGGAATAATTCAATGTATACGACAGCACCATAGCTAAGTGTGTTAGGTCTAAAGGTGTGTTTTGCTCCGCTCACCGGTCCCTCACAGCGGGCAGAGCTGCAGGTGCTGATCTCTCTCTCTCTCTCCGGTTATACTTCACTCGCGTTTATGTCCAAATCCATCAGATCTAGCTAGTTCTAGCTAATGATATGGCTGCTGCCCCTCCCTACACGCAGATCACGCAGACTCAAACCTCATCTTATGCCCAAATTCCAGCTGAGAGGGTCTTCTCTACAGCTGGCCTCGCCTGATTGTGAATCGTCTCCGCACCCGCCTCTCCCCTGAGTAGACATGCTCATATTCTTAAACAAGAATGAGTATTGAATAGCTGCATTCTGTGCATAGGCCCTGTTATAGGTTGTTGATCTCTGTTGTGATAGGGTTACGTTACCCTAACCCGTGATGTTGTGCGTGTATGATCCCTCTTTCATTTAAAAACCAAGTTATGTTTTAAGCATGAAAGCTGTAGGCCTATAGCTGTCAACTGTTCAAACTGTGATCACCAGTTCAATACATTTGCCAAATTCGACTTGTTTTTTTGTTGTTGTTTTTTTGTCAAAAATATTCCCACATTGTTTTTTTTTATAGGATATGTACATTTCGGTTAATCGGTTAACCGTTTTTTTGGGGGTCGAATATTCGAATACATTTGCTTTCAAATTCCCATCCCTACAAATCACCTCGACAGTCAGGGTTTTTTCTGTGACAACACATGATTTGATGATACCTGGAAGAAGTTAAAGGGTGTATGTACGGCTGATCATGAGTCACCCTTTTCATTTTTTTCAATTTTTCCAGACAATTAGGTATTTCACAGTAGATGAATGTTTGACACAAAAGCCAATCTGCCGTGTAATACATCAGTCGTTTTCTGGCTCGTGTGAAGTTCAGTTCAATGAGCTTCACGTTGACGTCACGCATGCATTCCTGCTCCCTGTGGTAAATGGTGAGTTTATGTTAAAGCTACTCCTCTTTATTAGTATGTTAATGTAGGAGACTGACGGTAAATGACCTGTGAACAATATATTCGGCAACAAAATGTGTTAAATGGCCGAAGTTTATTGATATATAATTTACAAAACATACAGATAGATTGGACACAGACCAATTTAACAGACCCTTAATTGACTTAAGTTATGCTTGACAATAAGTTCTAAATAATAGCAAATTCAATTGGTAATGTATCACTCAAACACATGCATGCGCTTGTATTTCACAATTTGAACAGTAAACCTGTAGGAGATGTGAGTAGTGTCAATAAACATAAAAAGCAACATAAATACAAAAATATACTAACATTGAGATGAGGATACAAATAATAATTTTAAATGTAGCCCAGCCAGTGGATTAGTTAACCTAGATAATAGACAACATAATAATTTAATGATAACCACAATGGAGATTTATCCATCTCTTCTTGTACCAAAATGTAGTGGATTATAATATAGGGCAGGGGGCCAAATCCAAATCATGTGGCCCCACAAGAGCTTGCAAAGAATATAATATGTTTATTATACGGTTACATGCCGCTTTACAGAAGCACATTGCCCATAAACTACATGTCCCACAATGCATCTCAAATTAGACTTTTTTCTCGGAATTTGACTTTTTTTTTCAAAATATTACTTTTTTTTCCAAAATATTACTTTTTTTTTCAAATTGTTACTTTTTTTTCAAAATTTCACTTATTTTTTTTTGTTTTTCCAGAATTTGGCTTTTCTTTTTAAATCGTTTTGTGACATGCACACTGAAGAGACTTGCAATTGTTTGCCCTAGACTTCTGCTTTCAGACGTAGTTAATGATGAAGTTATTACCCTATCCCATAATAATCCAATGCAGAGGCAATAATGTAATATAATACATTATTTTATATATATTAAATATTTATATATTTATTCTTATATAGTCTTATATATAAAACTGGCCCTTTGAGTGCAACCATGATACTAATGTGGCCCGAGTTTAAATTGAGTTTGACACCCCTGATATAGGGTATGTAATTTAGCTGCAGATGAACTGGATCGAAATGAGAATATTTTTCCAGGAACAAGTACTTGAATACAGAGGACTAAGGACAATCAAAGAGCAAACAGCTTTAAACTAATTGAAATATCCCCCTGCTTTTAATTCCATGTTTCTATTTTATGTGCTTGAATGTCAGCTTATGGTTTAGTTTTGGCATGGTTGGCCAATGCCATACACTTTGAAGATGGGCTTTATCTGGGTAGCTATCGTTGCTTACAGTAGAGCAAGCATGACATCAAATGAGCACACTCAATCAATACTTGCCCAGATGAAGTCCAGCAAACAGAGAGACGATGGTTCACAGCGAAAGGTTAGCTCAGTTTGATATTTATGCTATTTGACTTTTGGCTGTTTTGGAAATCCAATGAATTACTGTCTGGTTGTACTGATTTTCCAGTTCTCAGCTGAGAAATAAAAACTGTATTTACTTCACAAACAAATCTCACAAGTGCCTTTTATGAAAACCCTCTTCAATGATGAATAAACGTCTATAGTAAATATGCCTCTTCAATAATAAGGAAATGTGCATGAAAGAGGTTTTGATAAAAGTAGAACTATTGTACATCCTTGTCTTTTTTTGTAATAAAATGTACATTTAAAAAAATATATATTAACAAAATCAATCACATGGGCTTTAGGTCATATTTAGGCAAGCATAAACTCTCGCACAAACTGTTGTAGCAATTTATCATTAAGTCTAATTTAATCATAAGTATTACTGTAACTTAATTATCTGTTTATTTCCCACGGATTGAATTCACATCTAGCCTCTAATTTCATCTTCCTTAGAACAAACCAAAGTCTGTCTCTACAACCATTGGTTTGTAATTAACATGTACGTAAGTTTCAACCGTCTGCTCAACACTTCTTGTAATGTAAATTCGCTTGCTGAAGACCTTCCCCTTCCCTCCTTCTGTAGTGTATAAAGTATTTGTATTTTCTTTGAATGTGGTCAGATCTTGTACTAACTTCATGGTGCAAGACTCTGTCCTTTCAGCTGAAATAGATTAACTCTGTTAAATGCTTTTTGACTTTTATTGACTTTATTAAATAACACAACTTTGCTTTAAACTTCTATTATTTGTTCATTTCTTGCCAACCAGGTTGTTTTCTGTATTTAAAGTGGAATTTCCTCCACACAAACATTATTGAAATCTGCCCTGATGCAGTTGACCAAGTTGAAAGATGTTCTTTAATAATCCTTCCAGCTCGGTTACAGGATGCTCAAAATGTCCCTTTATCAGAAAAGTTTGACACGGCAAAGAAGTCTCAAAAAAGGGCCAAAGACCAGAGTTTCTTGGAGGCAATATCTGCTAAAATTAAATGAAGTTTGCAATCAGTGGAGGAAGGATCAGAAAGGATGCAGCTCTCTTAAACCCCAAAGAGAGGGCATATTCACACTCTGATTGGCCAAGAGGGGAAATGCACCAAGCTGCTCCCAATTCCTCATTAGGAGCCAACAGGTGATCAGAATAACCTTAAATCAAATCAGGGGAACTGTGACTTTCAGCTAAAAATTAATTGGGAAAAGAGAAATGTAGAAAATTGACAAAGATTGACGGAGCTGACACAATAGTCTAGACATATTTGGATTTCTTGAGGGAAACCTTTATCAGATAATCAGTTCCTAGTACAGCAAATCATGTTTTTTCATAGCAATAAATACTTTTATTTTTCTACAAGATGCTAGAAACAAGTACAATATGATTGAAAAACCTGTCCACTGGTTAAGTGAAGAGCCACGACATGACTGATATTTAGTGATTTGGCACCTAATGGGCAGGAGACACTTTGGTGGCAACGTTTAGGTTTGGGTGGGCGTGTGATCAAGTGTTGTTCTGGAGACACCTGGCTGCTCCGGCTAATCTATTCATTAAACCCTCTTAATGGCCTCTTGTGCTTCAGGATCCATCATGTCACAATAATGGCTTTTACGAGTGAAGGGCGCTTTTAACTGCATTTGACTGATTGGAGAAAGTGTCCCATTTCTGGTGGTTGAGGGAAAAAAATGCAATGGCTGAACACACCGTATTAATTTCATTGCCATGTCGGTTTAACCATTAACTGGTATGGACTCGATTACGTCAAAGACGGTGACATGGGAAAGAAGTGGTTCATGGGTCAGGAATTTGACGGTCCACAATATGAGACATTTTCCTCTGAAAGGAGAACACGCTCTCCAAAGGATGGTGAGTACTCTTTGTGGGATACATGGCAACTTGTCTCAGGCAAAGGAACACATAACAATGAAAAGAGGAAGAGGCAATGACAGAAAATGATTCCAGACCAGTACCAGAAATTGTCACGATCTGTCTGTGTTGTGTTTTGTCTTGTCTTGATCTGTCTTTGGTCTCCTGTTTTATTTTGAAAAGTGTTCACCCCCCGTCTTGCCTGTTGCTTTCTGTCTCTGGGTGTTTCTCAATCGCGAGTACGCTTGCTTGGTAGCACATGTCTGCCGAGCATCTTGCTTCAGAAGCGAGGCAAGAATACTACCTGGCATTCGGAAAACGAAGAGTGGAACAGGCTAGCAAGTGTGCAGGTGTGCGTCATATGAGAGGCCCCGCCTTACATCTTCCGCCACAGATTTGGGGAAATTGGTCCGTGCGCAAAGCATTGTGGGGATTTTAAGACCGCGGAGTCGACACATGTGCAGCCTCGATATTTCTCCAAACGGAGTACGCCGGGCTCGGTAGATTTCCAAGTATGCTGGAGATTGGAACAGTACTTCGGCGGCACTCGATGACGTAGTATGCTTGAAATAGTGGCTCTGCAGCAGCTTTACTCGCGATTGAGAAACACCCCCAGTGTGTTCCCTCCTGCCTGATTACCCGATTGTGTTCACCTGGTGCCCCTGTGTTTTCTCCTCCCTCCTGTTGGAGTAGAATACCTCTGCTACGCGCCGTTCGTTGGATGAGGCTGGATCTCTATTAAATTAAGAAAGGAATTGAAAACACCGGAATCAAAGTTATAACAAATTATCTGAGTTTACTTCTAGTAGGAAACCAAACACATATACAAGTTATACAGAGTACTCGAGTACTCCGGACTTTTAGATTTGTGATGCGATGCGGATAAATGCGTCAGGACCAGACAAACTCATCAAACGAGAAGAAATTGGACTTCAAGTTTGTGATGCGATGCGGATACAGTTATCAGGACCAACAAACTCACCAAACCCAAAAGCATTTTTACACACACAAACATCAGTATTTCTATCTACTTTTGGGGCGGAGATTTGTCGATTCTTCCTTCCCACTTTTCTCCCAAGCGAATTAGAGAGCCCCTGGGGAGGAGCTGTTTAAACTGACCACCTCCTCCAAGTGTCCTGATTGGCTGGATTCGCTTCTGGCCGAGGTCAATCAGAGTTTCGAACAGAGTGAGACCCCAAACCACACTAGGTCAAAAGTCAATTCTTATCTCCGTCCCGATCTCCCCTCCCTACCTTTTCCAGGGGAGTTATCTCATAAACTTTTCTTTTTCAAACAATTAAACCTTTAGTGCCCCCATAAAAAGAGACCCAAATCTACCTTAAAAAACAACATCTGGTGTGTTGAGGTGAAAGGGACAGGGTGTGTATATGACCCAGGAGTGTGATTACTTAAAACAGTTCAAACATGTTCACTAAAATACAATACAAAATAATACATCTTTACTTCAATACAGTTTAGAATCATATCTTCTTACTTCAATCCCTCTTTTGATCTCACCTCACGAGATCAACATATAGCATTAGAAACATTACCACTGTCATTCTTTTTTCCTACTGTGTCTGTCCCAACATTTATATAAACCCATCAGAAGCTGGGATATAGAGCACTTTAAACCTTTAGGAACAGTCCACAACAAGAACTTCTCATGACAGTGGAGGGAGAATAAAATATGTCTAAAAAAGTTCGTCCTTGTCGGCTGAGTCATCATATTCTTCCCCCTCCGACGCATACGCCAACAAGGGCATTTGGTACGGAGGGGAAGGGGCAGCTTTTCCCTCAATTGTGGAACTGATGAGTCTAACACACAATGAGCGGATACAAGGCACACAACAACAACCACATGTCACCAAAATGGCAATAAAAGTAGCCACAGAAATCAGAAAAGACATTATCATACTTTTGCCTCTTTTGGTAACACATAGTTCTGTAGAATAAAAAATACAAATCCCTTTTTATGGGATATAAAAATAAAGTTGAAAGTTCCTCAAAAAAAAAAAAAAAAAAAGAAAATGGATTGTTCAGACAAAGTTCCACACCGGCTATATCAACCTGTTTCAGCGGGAAATGGAGTTCCCTGTGCCGTCTTGGTTTGCCATATCTTCGTCCCCCCAGCCCGCTGACGGCGGCTTCTGAGCTGCCTTCTAGAGAGATGTGTCCGGATTGTCCTCCCCCGGCCCGCTGATGGCGGCTTCCGGGTCGATGCTGGAGAGATGTCCCGATCCTCCTCCTCCGGTCTGCTGATGGCGCCTCCTGGGTCGACTATTGGAGAGATGTCCTGATCCTCCTCCTCCGGTCTGCTGATGGCGCCTCCTGGGTCAACTGCCTTGACGAGAGCCAGATCTGTTCTGATGTCGTCTAGGGTCCTCGCGACGAGGGCCAACTCTGTCCTGATGTCGTCCAGGGTCCTCGCAGGTGTTTTTCCCGACCGCACACTGGCTCCAGTGGTACCAGTTGTCTCCCTTTCCATCTAGGCGAACGGCATGGGAGGTCCCCTCCAACCAGACGTAATCTGCTGTGTTGGCCTTGTGTTTCTCGGGTCCCCCTTTTGACGTCAGCAGCCTGTGTGGAGAAGTCTCATACCAAGCCCTTAAGTTGCTGGAAATATGGTTTTGAAATCATCTTTTCTACTTCTTTAGTGTTTATTGGCGGCACCAACTAGACTGGAGTGTGGACAAGAGACTATGCAGAAAATAATAAACAAAAATTAAAAATTAAAATGAAAAATTAAAAATGAAAAATGAAAAATTAAAAATTAAAAATTAAATTAAAAAATAGAACAAAAATAAAAAATAAAACAAAAAGGAACAAACTAACAAAACAAAAAATAACCAAAGCTAGATTATTTTAACTGTATCAATTTCTCTTAAAAGCAACAAATAAAACAAAACAAAAAATACCATAACTAGTATTTTAAATTGATAAATTTCTCCTAAAAACGTAATAATCTCACATACATATTGTCTGATGTATATCCTATCCTTTTCCCCCTTTTACTGAAATAGAACGCCGTTAACGGTGTTCCCATTTTCAGAAATATCGAGCCTTATACATCAGTTATTTAATATCAGCTATATATTTATTATTACTATTACTTATATACCAGGCATTAAATGTCAGCCTTCTTCCACGATTGACCTCGTCTATATTATCTGACTTATATTGATACGTGTCTGTTTGTATTTATTTAATATACTGGGCAATTATTGATAACTTTTTGAATCTCCCTCTTTACTTAACAACTTGAGGTATGGCTATTTTTAAATCTGACTTGGTTAAGAGATGATTCGTTTATTGGTGAGAGGCACACTCTTGCCCTCGTGATTGGGTGGGGGTGGATATTTAGGGAGAGTTCCTTACAATCTCCAGATCTTCCTCTCAGTGTAGAGGCCATAAAACCTTTTAATGGGCTCTGTGGTCTGTTCAGATTTAGATTTTCTTCCTCTCCAGAGGTCACGCCTGTCTTTGACCCTGTATGCTGCTTTGAGCCTGCAGCACCTCAGGAGCAGAGAAAGTGGAGATCTCTTCCCAAAAGTGTAAGCCCCCACATGAGCAACATAGCAACACATTAAACTCCCTGACTTGTTTGTAAAGCGTTCTTTAAGGCCTGAATTGAGTCTTCTGTTGTGTAACGGAAAATCCCATTCCCAAAAAGGGTCAGTTTAATAGCCCTTATCATATTATCGCTCTGTGCTTGCATGCTAGGACCTATTGTCTTTGCCAGAGCTGCTGCTATTCTTTCTACATGTATTAGCTCCATATTAGCAGGGTTCACTAACATGGTTGGTTGATCCAGTTTAAGATTTTCAATATCTTCCATTACTATTTCCAACATTCCTTATCCCTGAATATCAGGTCTAACAATGTGTTTTCTTTTAGGAGTATTAGATGGGACACTCATAAGTGGCATTTGTGAGCTATTATCTCCGTAGGGTGGAGGTAGGGTCTCAGACATTATACCACCTTCTTGTTGCTCTCTGTCCCTTTGTCTTCTGCAATTTTTTTACCCACAGTTCTTTTTACTGGATTCGTCTCTCAAGTATTACACAGATTTGACTTAAAAAATCACACAGAGCTTCTCATACCTTATCATATCACATTCAGGCAAATTATTATTGTGCGATGTTTATTTAAACAGATAGCGTGACTTCCAGAAGTAGGCTTCTACAATCTCCTCACGGTGATTGCGACTTCAGGTCAAGAGTTAAAAACTCAGTCAACAAAATCTCTTTATCGTCACGTTTAATGAGCCTGATTATCCCCACAACAGTTTTGTGATGAGATACGGTCGTTCCAAATAATTAGTTGGAGGTCGCGTCTCTCTCCTCCTCTATCACCCACCATATAACAATTACAGACATTTTATACATTTAAAGCACCACGAAAGGTAACCGCATTAATCAATCTGATCATGACCTGCGGGGAATGTAACCCTTCTTTTACAGCCTTACAGTCTTTAATGAAAGCACTGCAAGGTAACCGTATTCATCAATGTTATATTGACCTACGGGGAATTTAACCCTATTTTGACACCTTCGTAGTCTTTAATTAAAGCGCTGCAAGGTAACCGCATTAATCAATCTTATCATGATCTGCGGGGAATTTAACCCTCTTTTTCTAGCCTTGCAGCCTTCGTATTTAGTGAGTGAGGGGCCGGGACTGATCAACCGGCCTCTCTCAAACACTATTGTGCCTTAGGTCCAGGACTGAATACCCTTCTCTAAGCACTTCCCCAATATCCCCAACCTGTAATATGTATTGTATTTCCCACCGTGACTAAGAACACTGAGAACGCTGCTGACAACTCTAAATTTTTAGTATAATCAATCACAGATTTTTGATAATCAAAACAGGTGTCTGCTCACCTTTTGTATATGGCGCCTTGGTGTAGTTGTCAACAGTATCTCTGTGTCCTCCCCCTGGACTGGATTCTGTCCCCTGGCTATCGGTGTCCCTTTCTAGAGATCAGCTCCCACGTCGGCAGGTCACCACTTGTTGGAGTAGAATACCTCTGCTACGCGCCGTTCGTTGGATGAGGCTGGATCTCTATTAAATTAAGAAAGGAATTGAAAACACCGGAATCAAAGTTATAACAAATTATCTGAGTTTACTTCTAGTAGGAAACCAAACACATATACAAGTTATACAGAGTACTCGAGCACTCCGGACTTTTAGATTTGTGATGCGATGCGGATAAATGCGTCAGGACCCGCCAACTCATCAAACCAAAAAGAAATTGGACTTCAGGTTTGTGATGCGATACGGACACAGTTCTCAGGACCTGCCACTCACCAAACCCAAAAGCATTTTTACACACACAAACATCAGTATTTCTATCTACTTTTGGGGCGGAGATTTGTCGATTCTTCCTTCCCACTTTTCTCCCAAGCGAATTAGAGAGCCCCTGGGGAGGAGCTGTTTAAACTGACCACCTCCTCCAAGTGTCCTGATTGGCTGGATTCACTTCTGGCCGAGGTCAATCAGAGTTTCGAACAGAGTGAGACCCCAAACCACACTAGGTCAAAAGTCAATTCTTATCTCCGTCCCGATCTCCCCTCCCTACCTTTTCCAGGGGAGTTATCTCATAAACTTTTCTTTTTCAAACAATTAAACCTTTAGTGCCCCCATAAAAAGAGACCCAAATCTACCTTAAAAAACAACATCTGGTGTGTTGAGGTGAAAGGGACAGGGTGTGTATATGACCCAGGAGTGTGATTACTTAAAACAGTTCAAACATGTTCACTAAAATACAATTCAAAATAATACATCTTTACTTCAATACAGTTTAGAATCATATCTTCTTACTTCACTCCTCACCTGTGTCTTGTGTGTGTGATTAGTCTTGTGTGCATTTAAGTTCTGGTTTTTCTGTCTGTCATTGTTAGATCCTTGTTTGTCTTTGACTGTGTTCACGGGGAAGAGTTCTGTTTGTTACATTAGCCTTGAAATAAAAGTATTTTCTGTTTAAATCTGCATTTGGGTCCTGCCTGCTTCACTCAACCCTGACAGAAATGATGTTAGAGCTACCATCAAAAAGAGGTGATTGGTGATAGCTCTGCTTAAAATCTACAGTAGATTTAACCGCGAGTGAAACATTAAGACACGTTCAAATACATATTTTCCCTATAAATGAAGATTTTCCGTCTCTGTTTCCTTGTAACTTGAGCATCTTTCTGCCACACTGAGAGCCAGAAATGTTCAACTCTCAGCTTTGCTGCAGAGGCAGAAATGATGGCAGATTCTTGGGTCTCGGCCAGGCTTTATAACCGCATAACGTTTAACTTTCTATAAATACCATGGGACACGGTCCAAGTTGATCAAGTGTGATTGAATCTGAAATGACTCCAAAGACGAGAGCCAAGTTTCCTTAAGACACTTCAGAGGAACTGCCTGGCCCTGCCCAGCTTTTTGACAAGGCACCAGCCTGAGTCACTCCGTGGTTTTTAAGGTAAATCAGAGTTATTGAAGCAAAAATAATGTCAGCAATACACAAAATATGAAGCAGCATTGGCATCTTAAAAGGGCAGTCTTGCGATGTTTGTCGTGTAAGCGTCTGTGATCCAGTTTGAGCACAAGGGGATACCTGTCCTAAAGTATTACCTTACAAGTTCTTTCTATCAAAGGTCTGAATATTGTGTTTTAACTTCAACTTGACTCTATAGTCTCTTGTAAAGGAACTGTTAGCTCGATAAGTTATGGATTTACCTCACGGCACATGTGCAGTTTAAAATAACAATGTAGCAGATTTGCCATTTGTCAAACAAGTGGTTAACAAGTGGTTAACCCTAACCCTTGATTTTGTTGGCAGGAATGACGTCTGTCGCTGGAAGCTAGCCACCTAATCAAGCTAACATAAGCTCCATGAGTTTATTGGAAACAAACTGTAACTTGCTGAACTTGGTTTCCAGCTGACTCATTTTAAAATATGCACTTTAAAGGTAAATACATGAATTGGAATATTTATTGGTAATGACTTCTGCCAGGTAAAAATGCATTTCCTTGTACGGAGCCCTACTTTGAATCTTCTCAGAAGCTTACAAGCAACGTGATTGTTAGCAGTTGCAAATCATTAAAGCCTGCTCAATTAACGCAATACAATTAACAGTGTCCTCCTTTCAAAACGAGAATAGAGATAGGTTTATTTAATAGTAAAAAAAATTATGTGTAGCACTTTTATTTGTACATTGTTGTGTTCACTGGAGCAACAGCTATAGCTAGTGGTCGCTCAACTTGAGTTTGAGAAGTGTCCTCATTCAACTTTTTACAGCTATAAGTTCACTATCCAGGTACTCATAGCGCCTATCATTTGCCATACTTTGCATTTGGACGCACTTACGGACTCAAAATAGGACATGTGAGTACATAAGTAGGCAAATGAAGGTACAGCAAAGATGTTATGATATGTTATACTCTCTTTGGTCTTGGAAGTACCGCTTGGTTACTAATGAGGGAAGTTAGCTAGTTAGCTGCGCATGCTAACGAGTGCTAGGGCGGACAAACTCTCTATTTACTGCTTAGATGTTTGCTCTTGTGTTTTTGCAATGCTAAAAAAAAAGACACCATCCTTTAAACTATTTCTAATATATAAATTAATTCAAACCATTGCACACTGCTTCAGTTTGAGTAGAACGTGTGGCTGGTTGTGCAGTGTTTCATTTGCTAACCTATGACAATCATTGTTCAGCATCATATATGAAAACTGCTGTACTCGAGTAAATGTGTCAGTATTTAAAACATCCTGTGGTTCATGTGTGCTGTATTAGCTTCAGGGTTTGCCTATAATATTATAATATAATATAGTAGAGTTGTTTATGCATCAGCGTCTAGGACTGCAAGGGGTCTTTCCTTTTATTCGAAAATGTGAGTGGATGAAATAAATGATTGAATGATTCTAATAATGTTTTATATAGTCAATCTGGCAAGCATAATCGCTGGCCGACTCAAATTCAATTCCCCTATATTTCTGCTAGTCAGGTCACTTCATTCATTCTGGTGTAATCATGATGAATAGGACTCCCGGCAGGCACTTTTCGGAAACACAAACCCTCCTTAGTGTTGCTCCGTCAGTCGGCTGCATTTGTAAGTGTCTAGCTATAGATTGCTGAGAGGTCTCTTTTTTCTCGTTGGCTTCTTTTTTCTTGAATGAATGTGGAGTAGATACAAGCAAAGCCCAGACGTTCAGACAGTGATGTCAGAGCCAAAGGGGGCCAACCTCCCTCCCAGGCTGCAACATCGAAGGCCCCTGATTGATGCTTTGAGGTTTCAGCGATTGAATGTAATCTCCCTAATGTCCGGGGATAAACAACGAAAAATGACACCGCCCTCAATGCTCCTTGACATTTAACATGCTTCTTTAACTAATGACATGTCCCCGAATGTTAGCGTGACCTTCTACTCGGCTACATTTCCTGCATCTTTTTACTGCGCTCCATAAATATACAACGGGTAGTTATTAAAATATTATAGAGACACTGTAGCGGGACATCAGTGTGAGTGAGAACAGTCTGCTGTGAGCCAATTACAGAGTGCCACGTCATCAAAAGTGGACTGCAATAGAGTCACACCTCCTATTTGAACATGGTTACATGCCATGGATGTATAAAGAGAACTGGGTGGTAGTCATAATGTCAAAAAAAACATCGTTGTTTCCTTACCACTATTCCTTAAACGTCATCTGGGGTTAAGGAAAGACGTGAAGGAGAATTCATCAGGACTTCAGGAAAATAGATGCACTTACATGTACACTAGTCAACATACTGTATTTATGATGCACGAGAGGATGTTATTGAGATGTGTCTGCCTTGGTGAAACTAACATTTTCTGTACAGTTGACTACAAAGAATTGTGCCTATAGAGCTTACCTCAAGCCCCGCATCCGGTCTCCATTAAAGTAATTAACCCTGGATTTGGCTTTTGGTGCATTTTACAGCTTTTAGACCCTAATGTTTTAAATAAGGGCAATAAAAGTGTTCAAACTGTGTCATTTATTTAGCTCGAACATGTCACAGACTGACACGGAAGTTGTAGTACCGCCGTTTGGCCACTACGGAAATACCTGGCGCACTTCCTGGGGCTTGGGTAGGGTACATTTTAATCTATTAATCATAATGTTACATACAACAAGTACATCATTTCAATTTAAACTGTGTTGAAGGTAAGCACAAGATGTTAAGCTGCTTTTTCATGTCAACATATTATATGAATGATATGAAGGTCAATGGCAAATAAAATAGGGAAATTAATATGAAATAATGAATCTACCTATTGTCTAAATTACAACACCCTGCATGCTCCTTGACATTTATCATGCTTCTTTAACTGAAGACCTGTCCCCGGATGTTTGCATGACCTTCTACTTAGCCACTTTTTCCATTGCCTTAACGGATAGATCCACATGTTTGAGAGTGTAGCACCTGCTTTAAACTTCCTATCCCCCACTTCTCCTACTACCACTCCACTCCAGGTGTTCAAACACAGTCCTCCTTCTTCTCCCTGACGTAAAACCACAAAGTGACACCAGTTCCACCACTTGAACTTGCATTTAATCAGGTGGCGTGCCTCCTTTGTGGTGGCAAGCCACTGATTAGATTTGGAGATTGAAAGCCATTACAGCAGGCTGCAGTTGGATAATGACTTAAGTGCTGTTTCGCCTTCCTTTCTCCTCAGGAAGTGATTTATCTGGATGGGCCAGGCCTTAACTGACGGGGAGCAGTGCCATCCATAGATCATATCAGCCGCTCTGACCCCATCAACACTCGCCCTCCTCCCAACGGTGATTCCAGCTTTCTGTACATCGAAAATAATTACAGTTCAGTCACATTTACACAGCGAGATGGGATCTTGCTTTCACTAGTTCTTGTTTTCCCCCTAATGTAAATTATCCTATGTAATGTTAGACATTTGATAAAGAAAGAACTCAAACAATAAGTTGATAAATAGATTAGACAAAAATAAATCAGCATCTATTTTAAAAATGTACAGATGGCTCTTAAGTAAGAGTTTGAACGATTGACAATCAAAGTGGAGTTCTGTTCGAATGCCGCAAAGCTCGTAGCCTTATCCAAAACTTGATATTGTTAAATGGATCGATTCTAAAACAATATTTATTGCTAGGCTTGAAATATAGGCAGGTGCATTTTTTTTAAAGTAAGCAAGCAGTTATTATATCTAATTTCTCCATCTACATAATTATTCGACGCATAACTTCAAGCTAGTTTTCTCATGTTTGCGCTTAACAAATGTTTAATTTGCTAGCAGCAACAGCTGGTGCAATATATAAAATTGACAGATCACTGCTCTTTGTCATTCAGTCAAATAATTACAAACAAAACGTTACATTTTTCCCACGTTTTAACTCTGTGCATGTAGGTTTTTAGTGTTTCTGACAAAGCAATGCCTAAGCTTACATAATAGATAACGCTTATGTTAACATGAAGCCTGACTATAATCATAGCTGCGATATTGACTGTGCAAAATGAACCATAATAACAACAACAACTTCTGCTAATTAAGACACGATTAGCTGTTACAAAAATACAAAAATAATGCTAAATATAAAAACGTATTATTATATATGTTGAAGTCTGTATTATAAATAGGCTTGTTATAGAAACAATAAAAGATGTATTTATAGCTGTAGTGATTCACAAGCTATTAAGTGCCATGTAGAATAATCGCAGTGTGACAGCGAAAGGCATCTCGGACAGTGTTAAAGTCAGTCATCCGTGTCCATCGGCTATTTCCTGCATTTCCCAGGATGTCCTTCATCTGGCATGGACTGTTTCCATTTATCTGTGGGCGACACTTCAAGTATTGAATCCACTGGTTGTAAATAGTTTTTCCCCTTTCTGAGAATCACGAATGCACTCATTAGTCTGGATTTAATCGCTGGCTTTACAAGTCATCGAAAGTGAAACAACAAATATCCACGGAAGATCCAATACCAAGCGAACTTCACTCTAATTGTTTTGTGTAGGTGGAGCGAGGCGAGCAGCAGCTGTCAGCTGAGACTGAGAGTCGTGTCTCTTCTATAAACACAACGGGGATTGTGGCTTCACTTTATAAAGCTTTATTTAGCTTTGATATTCAATAACAGGAGTGTCACTCATTGTTTGATGGCCCAAACACTGTCATGTTTATATGGACAACACCATGTTGCTATGTGCTGTAGCCAGTTTGAGCCCTCACAAGGATTGTACGTTTCTTTGGGAAATATTGTATGATTTGGCCCCCTCATGACTATAATTATTAAAATAAAACGTCATCCTGATAGGCCTTTTTTCACAGTGGCAGAAGAAGCACAGGTGAACACCGTTATTGATTCGTGTTCACCAACACGATTTCGCCATTTCTTTCGTGTCACACAGAACGATTTTATAAGCAATGTAAATAATAACAAATTAGAAGGAAAAACAGATACAAAAAAATACAGATTTCAGAATTCTGACACAGAACGATTTTAGAAGCAATGTATTTCTATTGGTAGTATGTTTCATGCCTGCACCAAAAAATAACAAATTAGAAGGAAAAAAAGATGACGAAAAATACAGATTTCAGTATGAGGCTCTGAGCCCCATTTATTTTCCTCGTGGACGGCAAAAAAACTCAGACATTATACAATTTAAAATAAAAGGGATAGGGTTAGGCTTAGGGTAAGATATTGAGTAAGAAAATGTTTTTATGAACCACACAGCTTCTGGTCTTCCAAGACCCGACCGGACAAAAAGACCTGTTGCAGGCACGAAACATACTACCAATAGAAACACATTGCTTTTAAAATCGTTCTGTTTGACACGGAAAAAATGGGAAAATCGTGTTGGTGAACACGAATCAATAGATTACATTAATTTCGTGACTATAACACGAAATGCCGTGAGACTGAGTTGGTTATTTAATTACACCTGTGCTTTTCCTGCTATGATGTGGGAACATGTGAAAGTGTTTTATAAGCTGTACAGATTGTAAAGCCTTTTGAGCCATATTAAAGATTTGGGGCAATATATATAGAATTTACTTGACAAGAAAAAAAATAAACGTACGTAACAAAAATGTTGAAAACAACCTGTAAACAAATGCATACTGTGACAAGGGAAATTAAAAAGCTGCTGTGTTTTGTGTAGGGGAATCGCTAATATTGAATAAAAACAACAAAAAACGTGACAAGAAAAACTAGAGAAATTAGTAAATAATATGATATGATTTAGCAAATAAACCGCCCTAAATGTATCCTATAGGTAACTGATAGGTTAACGACGAGCAGCTGTGAGTCAGGTGTCTCAACTTTTGTGATTCTTTTTTAAATTTCAGATTTGAGATGAGGTAGAGGATTAATTAATTCAGAAATGCATCTTAATCTGTTTTAAAATGTATTACATCTCCAAAAAGCATTCACCAATTAATACAATAAAGTGTTTTTGGCTCATTAAAGTTTTAGTTTCATAAATATAGTTCACATATAGCAGATTAGAAAAATGCATATGTATTATGAGATTCTTAATAGTCTCACCAAGCCACGAGGACACAAGGCATAACATTTAAACTCATGTGGAAATACCATCGGTGTATTGGGTACGTATGACATCAAACTCATTTAGCACAGCAGTACAGTAATAGCAATTACAACATTGACGTGTTGCCATCTTTTCTGCAGGTTGTTGCTACATTGCTCCTTAATTGGCCAAATACATCCATTAAGATCTGAAATAGCATGATGTTTGTTCAAACCCAATAAAACCCCAGCATCAGACAGCGGTCAGTGTCCCCAGCGATAACTTACACCAGGGTGGGAGTGCTGGAGGGGGGGGGGGTAGCTTAAAAGGTTAGCGTATTGACTCGATGCTCAAAAGTTTTTCAGGAACTGAGGGAAACTTTGGAGGAGACAGGACGGCCTGTTCAGCTCCCCAGCGTGAAGATGACCCAAAAGGATCACCCACGCTGAGAACATGAGCACATATACGTAAGCATGCACGTACAGTATGGATACACTCACCCACACACACACAGGAATACAATATATAGACCCAGAGGGATGAGCAACACATTGTCTGCTGTAAACTAGGTAAAAGGCACCAGGAAACATTTTTATTTTAAGCCAAACTATGACACAGCGACACAGTGACAGGCAGTATTTACTCTATTGCTGTACTTATGTGCCATTATGAGGTACTCGCATTTCCATTTTCAGCTACTTTATGCTTCAGTACAATTCAGAAGCAAACATATTTATCTATTCAGCTACAATTATTTGATAACTTAGTGTCAAGATTCAGATTAATAATAGAACATTTAATCAGCAAATACTTTATCATGTATTACGAAGGTCACGATAAACTTAAAAGCTTTCACAAGCAACCTGGCAGCATACAATATGTAGAGCCAGTAGTGGAAATTAAATTGTACAAAGTATACAGTCATGCCTATACATTTTAGCTTAAAGGGGCCATATAATGCTAATTTTCAGGTTCATATTAGTATTTAGTGTCTCAACTGTGACATGTCTCCATGCTTTAATGTTCAAAAAGGTCTTTATTTTTATTGTTCTCTTCTCCCTCTGTTTGAAACCAGAGCCCAGTCTTTGGGATGTTATTCTTTGCAGACATTGACATGCACAGAAACCTATATAGCACACTACAGGAAAGGGAAAACCCCAATAAGCATAATAGGGACCCTTTAAAGTTTTGAATGAAAGGTCAAAAGGCTGAATTGGATATGAGTGTTCAAGATAAAGTTATAATTTTTAAAGAGGTCTCCTGGTATGTCTCAGTCTGTCACTGTGCGACAAGTTAGGCGGCACAGTGGAAAGTAGTGATGTAGATTGGAAGATGTGGCTTGAGACCCAGCAGCTGTCTATTCAGCGGTGATTTAGCGTCTGACATGGGTGAGCCTTGTGGCTCAATAGCACTAAAAGGCTCATCCTGTCTAATGGGGTTCCTCTATGACGCAGACGAAGAGAGGCAACCCCTCCCCTTCTTTTACTCTGACATATAATCCAGAACACACACACACACACACACACACCTACTGTACGCCCATTCATTTAGTCCACTGTGCAGAGACACACAAGTAGTGTACACACACACACAGGAACATACACCGCCCTGCACACTAATGAAAAGAAAGGGAATTGAGAGGACGGTGCACGACAAACAGTTGTGTAATTGCTTTTGAGAAACGGCTCTTGTCGGAGGCTGTCATCGATTGGTCTCTGCTCGTTTACTCAGTGTGTGGGAGGAGGCAGTGATCACTATACTGGACCGACTGTGGTATCACTTTATTAACTCAATGTGGTTTGATGTTTCCCTTTAGGGGGGGTGGGAGGCTGTCATACATACAGTACCCACTGCGAGACAAGGCATACGTTTCAGGTTAATCACACTGTTTGAAAAAGACACAAATTAAGTTGAAGAAAAATAACATTTTCACAGTTATTCATAGTTTGAAGGTAGTTGGTTTTCATCAGTATTTGAGGGGAATCACAACATATTGTCCTAAATGAAATGGATGACATAAGCTCATTGTGTGTGAGATGGTGTGTGGAGCTGAATCACAGTGGGTGTAGTTGGTGCTATCCAAACAGCATTATGAATGAATGAATGAAAAGCTCAGGAGTGCGTCATCGTGTAGTGAACGTCCCTCCCCAGCAGATGGCCCGCCTGCATCTCTTAGCTGGGGAGGTGGGAGTTGGGTTGAGGGGGGGGTAGGGGGCGCCTTATCGATTTGAGATATAGCATGCAATGTAACATTTTTGGAAAGTTCTTAAAATATTTATTGCTGGTGATGCTTCTCCGTGAACACCAGTTTGCTTTTGCTTCCTATTTGATTAATGACATCAATGCAAATTGGGGGATAGCAAATGGTCCAAACGACTGAAGGATTTTGTGAATGGAGCACTTACTGACTGGGGAATGACGTCAGCGCAGAGCCATATCCCTTATTAGTGAGCCAGGACTGAGGGGAGGCGTCCCATTGGCTCGCCATAGCATCAGAGCGACGTGATTGGCTGCTGGCGGATAATTAAACACCTACACAGTCAATGCACAAATCCAAGTGGTGGGATATATAGGCTGGTGCGTTGGCGCTGCATGCAACAGAATCAAGAGTTGTTCTGCAAGTTGAGAGAAAGTCAACTTATTGTGTTTTGCATTAGAGATACCTAGAGATATATATATATATTTTTTTCTTCCGCTGGGTGATTACCACTGAAGGTAAGTGTTGACTTTTAAATGTTTGGGCGATGTGATGGAACTGTTAATGTACCTGATAAGCTGTTTGCATGTGAGTGGATCAGATACAGAGTGACTGCGTTGTTAGACTGTGGTGACGTGAGAGTGTTGGTAATGGGATTGGAGTGTGACCACTGGGGTCACCAGCCTCACCACCACTCATTCTGTTGGGCTGCTCCGTGAAGGCCGAAGACCAACACAGAGAGAAAAATAAGGATAAAAGGCAAGAAAGAGAAAAAGAAAGGGGCTAAAATGAAGAACAGCAAGTGAAACAGCGAAAAGCAAAGAAGAGATGGACAGGAGGGACGAGAGAGTATGTGTGTGTGTGTGTGTGTGTGTGTGTGTGTGTGTGTGTGTGTGTGTGTGTGTGTGTGTGTGTGTGTGTGTGTGAGAGAGAGAGAGTGCTGGCAGCTCATTACACTAATGCACTGGTCCCTTAGGGAGTTGGCAAGCTTGGAGTCCCCCCCCCGCTCTCTTCCCTTTTCACCCCTCCTCTTCCAGAGCGAGCAAGTGCTATACATGCCATACACAGTCTCGGACCCCCACCTACCTTATACACACACAATGACACACACACACACACAATGACACACACACAATGACACACACACACACACACACAATGACACACACACACACACACACACACACACACACACACACACACACACACACACACACACACACACACACACACACACACACACACACACACACACACACACACACACACACACACACACACACACACACACACACACACACACAGACATGCATGTCACTGTGCAGCGTGCGACATGAGAGAACTACCTGTCCTGAGCTCCTGGCTGGAAGAGGAACAAATCGTTTGGAAAGAAGAAGAGTAGGGTCGTTATGAGGCTCAGGATGAGCAGCAGGAGACCCGAGATAAAAGAGTGGCATGGGTTGATCTTTCTGGGAAGTGACAGGAATCAGTTTTTCTTCTTGTTGCAACTTCTTCCCAACAGCATCGGAGGATCAGACAAACTAGAACCTGTATTTTCTACATGTATGTCGATTTTTGCTGAATTTTGAGGGTGACTTGCAAACTTATTTTAACAGTGTGTGAGTGTGAAAGACAGCGGTGTGTGTGATGGTGTGTGTGATGGTGACGGTGATGGTGATGGGATGTCTTTCTTGCTGTGTAGGGGACCATGGTTATGTTGAAGATCTCTGCTTTCCTCGTTGCCTACGCCCTGGTCATTTGCCAGATGTACTGCTCACAAGCCGCCCCTGCCAGGTGAGACGCTCAACTTTCATATTTGTAGACTTCAAACTTACGGCTAACATGCATTTTACCAGAAACTTGAGATATGTCGAAAAGTGTAACGGATGTAGAATTCCTAAATTGTTAAAATCACTAGAAACCAGTGGGAAAGAGAGGAGGGTTGATACTAAATCTTTTTTTTTTAACTATAGGAATCTGGTATAATTGGTCTTCTTGTCCATTTTCAATATTGCTAGAAAAATATAAAGAAATGGGAGCTTTTAATGATAGTCTTCAACACAGAGTCTGTGATAATATGCATGCACACAACTTTAAACATATTTTTTATATTTTATTTGAATAGTTTATGAAGCTTAATGTTGTCACTTTGCATGAGCAAGATTAAAACTTGACTCCAGTTGAGGTATATAAGGTCTAAAATGTGTCTTTAACCACATACTTCTAAAAATCATAATAATGTAAATCTCAAATATGTCATTTCCCAATCAATAAACAACATTTGTTTACATTTACAATTACATGAAAATTACTCTTCTTTCAAAAAGGGCATAATAGAAAGAAAAATAAGTAAAAAAGTAAAAGAAGACAGGGAAACAGGGGGAGATTAATGAGATCTATATATTTATATGAAGCCCCATTCAAGCCGCTCCCCGCCCTGTTCCCATGAAGCCATCGATTTAGTAATAAATCTAAAGGCGGCTGCTCTCAGGGACGGGGCACTCTCCGCAGATTGTTTCCCTGCGTTGGCCGGGGGCCTCCAACTCAGACGTCATCCCTCTCAGAGTTGGTGACGTCCCAGCTAAAAAAAAAACCTCCTGACCCCCTCCTCTCCATCCAGTAGAAGCAGCCTACCCCACCCCAACACATCCCCACCCCTCCTTTTAACTGCAGGTGATCATTCTAGTGAAGGATTTAATGCTTAATCTCAATACCTCTTCTTCCCTCCTTCCCTCCCCAAACCACCTGACCCCTAAACCATCCATCGCAGACCGGGTTTAGAGTCCATGTCAGACCGAGTCACGCTCACGGACTACGAGGCGCGAAGGTTACTCAACGCCATCGTGAAGGAGTTTGTTCAGATGACGGCGGAGGAGCTGGAGCAGCAGGCGACTGAAGGAAACAGGTACACATATATCTTAATCCTTTAAAAAAATAACCTTTCCTCAACAGGAACTGAAATATTTTACCTGAATGAGAAAATGTAAAGTGGAAAATAAAAGGTAAAATGGAGGGCGAGGACTTTTTAGGTAACATGTCATTATCTGGGTCTCACTTTAACACCAACTGAAGTCTTTTTAGCGCCCCACTTGGGTTCAATCAGGCGTAGAGGTATGTACTTCTTAGAAGAGAGATTGTTTCCAAGACAAGACGCTAATAGACAAAACATGAAATCCCCCTATTCTCTGTTATGAACCCGCTCCCGCATGGATGAGTTTGATTTTGACTTTGTTTGAACGGACTACTATTTCCAGCCTGCCTGCGGGGCATGTGAACAGTGTGTGCCTAACGGAACGAATAAGTGTGCATGATGTCAATTAAGTGGAGTTGCATGACAGTGGGAAGCGACTGGTTTCTGTTCCTTCTGTGGGTGTAGAAGATATGACAAGAGGGGATTGACTGGGCGGGGGTGGGGATGGAGCATGAAGGGTAGAAGACAGGTTCTTTGAATGGTGAAAAGGGGTGAAAAGCATGATGCTATAAGGGGGGAATGTCCTTATTTGTTTCTACCTGCAATGGCATGTGATTGAAATGCATGTGAGATAAATGGTGAGTGATGAAAGGAATACGATTTTTCCTGCATGTTTTCCCCATGCCTATGAGCCTGTTCTCTGCATGTGTTTCTGTGTTTCCCCTCCCCGACAGCATGGACAGGCACCTCACCAAGCGGTGCTCCAACCTCAGCACCTGTGTGTTGGGCAAACTGTCTCAGGAGCTGCACAAGTTGCAGACGTTCCCTCGCACGAACGTGGGAGCAGGAACGCCCGGAAAGAAGCGCAGTGCGCCCGAGAGCGACAGCTATGCAAGCTACGGCGAGACGTTTGACAGCATCTAAACTCCTGTCCTTTACTGCATCTCTTTCTTCTTCCTCCTCTCTCTTCCTCCTCCTCAAAGTTCTTCCTTTTTTGTTTCTGCATCGGCAAGTGCATGTTAATTTTTCCTGCTTGATTGACATGAGAAGAATAATACCTTTAACTGCAACCGACTTTTCTGTTGATTCTCCTTTCCCTGTTTACTTTTTTTTTTTGCCAGAGAATACTTTGTCCCTTTAATTTGAGACAATCAGACTTAGTTTTCATAAATGTAATCCAGAAGCCATCTCTGTGTACTGTGCGTGGAGTCATCTGATGGCAATTCACAGCTCTGAAATCCAAGAGTTGAGAGAGATCACTTAATCGAACCATTAATAAATTATCCACTCATGCGACACCATGTTTCTTGTTCAATAAACGTATTTTTCTACCAGGAAGCCTTAGCTCATTTTCATTCTTAGGGGTTCTTTAACACAGTCAATGGGTTTAAAATTATCTCTGAAGTTCTCAACGAGTTTAAAGGTAAGAAAAATCACAAGAAAATATGCGATTGAAGCTTTCAGGGCTTGATGCATATTTTTACCTGTATGTCCTTTGGTGTCACGTTACTGTTGATACAATGAACTGTGTGCACTGTGTGTCTTATTGGTGAATGTGACAGCAGACGTTAACCCCGGTTTTGTTCTCCTGAAGCAGCGTTACAGCACAGAAGCGAGCCTGCAACACGGCCACCTGCGTGACCCACCGCCTGGCGGACTTCCTCAGCCGGTCGGGGGGGATGGGAAACAGCAACTTCGTCCCCACCAACGTCGGCGCCAAGGCCTTCGGGAGGCGGAGGAGAAACGTTCAGATGTGAGACTCCAACACCTTCAGGGAAACGGTAAATACAGTTCTTCTTCTTTACTGTTACTTCTTCTACTACTTATTGTTGTACTAGTTCTTCTCCTTCTTCTCTACTTCTACCTCTTATTTTTTTTACGAGATCTCTTCAATTGTACTCATTGCTTATGTATTGTTTATGATTGACCATTTGTGATTAGTAAGAGAATCATACTAATACATTGGGTTTTTCTTCATTTGCCAACTAAGACAATGCCAACAAAGTTGTAATATTAAAGATTCAAACTTAAAGGTGGGGTAGGTAAGTTTGAGAAACCGGCTCGAGATACACTTTTTGTTATATTCCATGGAATGCTCTTAACATCCCGATAGCAATGAATATCTGAAGTACTTTGACAAAAAATCCATAAAACAATGTCATCTGTGGAAGCAGTAATACTGTAAAAAGCACGGCCAATCATTTGAGCCGGCCCGGCTAAAATAACTGGATGGCCTACCTGCCTGTCAGCCTTCCATCTATGCACAAACTTATCTCGTGCCCTCATTGGTCATGTGCGCGTTCGTGTGTGTTGGAGGAGGGGCTCTGTAAGGAAGTAGCAGATTTCTTCCGGTTGTGTATTTTCAAATTCTACTGCACTCGAGCTGGTTTCTCCAAAATTACCTACCCCACCTTTAAATATTCAAACAGCTCATAACATACAAATAAAACCCAGATTTATAAAAACTGTTTTAGGCAATAACACCTGAGTTGACTGATTTTTTCGTATTCATTTGATGATAAATGGATTAAAATCTTATTTGGTTCATCGTGTAATAATTTAAAATGGACTATTGATGAATACCAGTTAGTGTAGTCCTTTCAAAACCTTTAAATGTATAATAATTGTCTTTCTTTCTTGTCTTTCTTTCTTTCAGTGGTTGAACCCAGACAAGAAAACACCAGAAAAAAACCCTGAGAACAAAAATCAACAAAAACAAAGCAGAAAATAAAAACACTGAACTGGCCCTTTACCCACTCCCTCACATTGTTACGGGGAAAAAAGAGACGCCACTGGACTTTCTCGTTCCCATCTCCATCCTGTTAGTGAAACCTTTTGCTTTTGGCAAATAAGAGAAAAAAATGAGAAAAAAAGCACTTTACTTTATGTACATGAACAAATGAACTCCTGAAGAAAAAAAAAATACCCTAATGGTTCCTCTTTTTTATACATGAGTATCATTGGAAAATAAAATGAAAGCTGCAGTTGTTATCACCTTATTGTTTTCCCTCCTTTCACCTCGTTAGAGCACATTTCTATGAGACCACCTCCCCATTTGAGATCCATACATCCTCCATATCTCCCTTTCCTTCCCGAGGGTACCCTGTTTTTCTGTGTGCCAGAGGGACGCCATTAAAGATCAGCCTACCCAAGGCCCCCCCCACAACGGCTGTTGTCTTGTGCCTTGATGTAGACCAATTTACATGAACATGATTGTACAGTTCTGTTTGGAGACGGTAAAGAAGACCTGAGCGAGGAAGAAGAGAACGAAGATTAATAATGTAAACAATATTGTGAAAAACTAATTTCAGCAAGATTAAAATGTATTTTAGATTACACTCGGGTTTGGGGTACTTGTGTTGTTCTTCAAAGGTTTTTAAGTATTTAGGTTTAGAAAGACGTGAACTATTACATTATGAGAAGCTTAGATTTGTACATGAATTGCTGGAATATTAATTAATAACGTCCAATCAAATGGCAAAACGGGACCTTACGCAAATAGATTTGTTAGAAATGTATTTCCCACTGACAAATGCACTATCACTTCCTAGAAATGTCCATTTATCTATGTATTATTCTGCAAACGTATTGAACCAGTCCACATTCACACACTACTGTCTGGGTCACTTTGTATGCAGCGACAGTCTGCAGGTGTAAACACATCAGTTTTATTGGGAGTATTTTCTGAATGACACCACAGCAGCATGGATATGTTGAGACAAATGATGATCCAAGAAAAAAAAACAACCTGCATGGGTAATTGCTTAATAAACGGCAGCCAAAACTGCAGTCAGACTTGTTCTTCTTCTAAATAAAGACCACTCTTTTGAATCAGAATCGGGATATATGGCCACTCAGGATAATCATTCAGCAGAAGCAAAAGCGTTTTTTTTAAGAATCTTCCACAGGAGATGGTCTTTTTGGCATCAGTGCAGAGAAAGTAATACATTTCTGACAGAAAACAACATATTATTCTTTATTTTTACATATAACTTACAGTAAAATACATCATCTGAGTTACCTTTACTGCTCTTATAGCAGACATGAACACTGACTGAGCATTTTGGGCTTCTCTTGCTTTTACTGAAGCTCTCCAATAGATGGCAACATAATTATCTCGACTAAAGTTTCAGTGGAGCTCTCAGGTCTGACTCGAGCATCTAAAAAAGTTTCAACCGGTGATAAATGTGAACTCTTGGGCATACGCCACAGCAGGTGGTTTGTTTATTTGCTCTAACTATTGACTCAAAGGAGAAAGAATATCTAAAATAGTGAAAATGGCAAGGGAAAAACACGAGTACATAAGGTTTTCACACTTGATGTCACTGCTTAGGGTTGTCAGAACAGCATTGAAGTGTCAAACAATGACCTGTTGAAGAGTCAAAGCAGAGTTTCATAACAAGGATGTGTGGTTTTAATAGGTTTCCATTGAGGAAAAATTGGTAAATTGCCTTTGAGAAACTGACAGCATCTTCTTTCTGCTGCTCCTGAGACACATAAAACATCATAGGGGCAAAACAAGCTTAAGGTTTGACTCAAATTCTGGACCAACTATGGATTTCTCGGTTCTTTTGAAAGTAAGTCTCAGTTGCCCCTCAGTAAGGCAATGATCTGTCATTTGTAGAAGACTGGTTGTACTTCAGTGGGTGACTTACTGAGTGAAATTATGTAGGCCTATAGCCAACTTTTTTTAGGGATTGTTGAGTAAAGGGACATGAAACCACAAGAAAAATAAAATAAAGAGAAGTTGAACATAATTAGTAACCCTAACTTGAATTGTAGTGGCAAAGCATTACTTTAAGCCACTGAGGTGCCACTTTTTGGATGTAATTGACGTCCACTTTAACTGGTCTGGTGAATAAAAGTACAATACCAAAGGTTTCCAATTGAAGGCTGAATCCATTTACAAGTATACACCAGAGTTCCCGTTAGCCGGTAATTAACGGACTATGACCGGTAAAATATGCTGAAGACCGGCAAATCGAAATCTCTCCGGTCAAAATGTCCGGTCAAAATTATTTCCCCTTAGCACAATACCGCATCAGTTGCGCCACTTATGTGACAGACAAGAAGAGTATGTGACAGACAAGAAGAGTCAATTCTAATGTCTAACACTTAATGTGGAGAAAGAGTGTCCTGTATGGGTTGATTGTGCGTTGATCTGTTGGTAATGCCTCTGGGTTCCGGTGGGCATGTAAACAAATGCATAATGCTGCGCTATACTTTGCGGCCTCACCCGGTTGCATAGCGACGCTTATTGTTTAGGTGTCTTTTGATAAGCAGGTAGTCATATCATTAGCTAGAACTAGCTAGATCTGATCGATATGGACATAAACGCGAGTGAAGTCTAATCTGACGGGAGAGAGAGATCAGCTGCTGCTGACGAGTCGACACGCAGCTCTGCATGATCACCTGCAGCGGTGAGCGGAGCAAAACACACACTTCAGGTTAGAAAATCACACGTAGCTATTTTAATTACCTCTCAAACTAGTTATAGATATGTTTAGTTTTACTGTCGGGTCACTCATTACTGGATCAGCGAGCTGCATGATACTGGCGGGCTGTCAGGAGAGGGAGAGCGCTCCGTTTATTATTCCTGTGTTATTATAAATTACTGTACACTTTTGAATAATGTAGTTAATCTACAATAATTAGTTTGTTTAATATCGAATCATATCAATTTGTTTTAAAGCTCAATAAATAACAACGAAGTCCTTTGACCGGCACTTTTCTCATTTTGTCCGGAAGATTTCAACTTTAACGGACATGTTGACCGGCGAAAAAATATTCTAACGGAAACTTTATACACTAAGTGTTTTCCATCAAATTTCCATTCCAATGGGTTTCCATTAGTGAGAAATGGTGATGGAATGGGTTCTTCTGCTGCTTCTGAGACACATAATACATCATAAGGGCTAAAGAACATAAGGTTTGACGCTCAGATCCTGGACCAACTGTGGAAAATTGTACTTTTTCTCAGATCTTTTGAAAGTATTTCTAAGTTACCCTTCATCAAGGCAATGAACTCTCATTTGTAGAGGATTGGTTGTTCTGGGTTGCTCTTCAGTGGGTTACTTACTGAGTGAAATGTGTAGCCTAGTACTTTAGGGATCGATGAATAAAGGAACATGAAAACCACAAGAAAAGTTAAATAAGCCTAACCCTAACCCCTAACCCTAACCCTAACTTGAATCACATAGTATTTGGAAAGAGCTGGAACAGGAAATCAAACATTAACTTCACATAAATCATTTTAAATGCACAAACTGGAGCAGATAAATATCATGCATAATTACAGTCTTAACTTGTGTTTTACCAACAATAACATTCCCTGTATGTATTTAAGGTGCAGTGTTGCCAGACAAATCACAGACAGCTAAAAAAGCACTTGAATGGAGGATAAATAAAGTCACTTCGGTTTCAGGATGATAAATACGTTGATAATGAGCTCATTCAATAAGGGTGAAATTGAAAAACAGGATACAGTTGATCCTATTTGTTTCCACGGATGAATGCCAAGTGTGCACCGGGGCAAATACACATTTACAATATTGTGCATCCAAACAAACCCAAAGCACACAAGGAAGTTCAGAGGAAATACAAGGAAAATGTGAGAAACAATCGACATGCCGTGTCCCTGCTATAAACACTCAAAGTAATACATGATTAGTCAACTGTTCATGGATGATTTATTTATTTAATTCCCAGATGAGAGGAGATGTATGAAAATATGTGACCATCAGTGTTGGGCAAGTTACTTCCAAAATGTAATACAGTACATATGACTTATTACTGTCTTTTTAAAGTAATAAGTTACATTACAATATTACTGTCTCTGAAATGTAATGAGTTACACTACTTTTATATTACTTTTGAGTTACTTTCACCAAAATAACCTCAAAAGAATGGCTAGGTATTTTAAATGCTAAAATGTAGTTTAGTGCAGCTCATTATACATCCAGTGAAGGGCAATATGGTATAGCATAACAACTGTGTAGGCCATTAAGGCTACTAACAACTTTTATTACACAGCTTAGTTGAATACTCGCTTTCTGATTGTACATTCTTAACATGCGACACGTTGTTAATACAGTAGGCTACAGACCACTGTCAAGGACTATAATGAAGGTTGCTAAGGAGGGTCAAGAAAGAGAAAGGAAAAGAGGTTAAAAGACGGAGCGCTGGACGTCAGATAAATCACCAGAAGAAGGCAGAGAGGAAGTAAACAATAACAGGAACACGGAATGGGCTCTGTAATTCGTTCAGTATATGGCCGTGTAATAAGCGGGATAATGTGCAGCGAGGCGGTCATTATGGGGAAAAGAACACCCGACAGGCTGATCAGGGAACCCGACGCGAAGCGGAGGGATCTTGATGAGCCTGAAGGGTAAACACCAGGTTTACTAATCTACCCGCACAATGTTTCTCTGGTGTCGGAATGTCTCGCGATGTTAGTGAATTCTTAAAAAACAAAACACCGTTTAATTCCGGGTTAAAATGTGTTGTAACGGGTGGTATATTACCCACATTTAATTAGTAATGCGTTACATTACTCCGTTACTTTTGTAATGCGTTACACCCAACACTGGTGACCATGCTATCTGAGTGTAAACAGAAGAGGGGGTTTGAGCTCTTTTCCCCCTGAAGCTTTAAAAACCCTCATGTGGGTGGTTTTTTCAGCGTTTCCACTCTCTCTCTCTCTATCTGTCTCGAGTCATGCTAGAATCCACATGGAAACTTCTCCTGCATGACTGAGGAGGGAAAAAATAATACCCCCTCTTTATATTTTGATAATTGAGGGGAATAGGAGGTTGAGGGCGGGCTGACTTGTGGGTCGATTTGGTTTTGCGCTTCTTTCTCAGAAGTAATGTAACAATCGCTCCATGCCAAAGAGAAAGCAGTCCTAATGGCGCACAGCTGCTTTGAATGGAGCCCATCCAGTTGGAAATTAGATGTTTCTTGTAGGAGAAACCGAGAAGCAAGCCCCCGTCTCCACAGAGAAGATGTGTCGTTAGTCCAGTTCCCAGAAGCCTCCAGCCACAAACCAATTTCAAAACCTGAGGCTTTGGTAGAGGCTTCTTTTTAATGTTTTAAAGGAACTTTCTGACATGAGTCATGATGTCGCTTCAGGGTCCATCCTCTTCTGTAAACTAATAGAAGCTCTTCTTGACATTTTATTTGCCTTCTACCTACTACAGCACAACTTTTTGGAAACTTTCAAAAACGTAACACTATATTTAGTTTTCTAGTTTTGTCAAATGGAAAAAGATGTCATTCAAGAACCCTTTGACTATTTAAGATACCGCAAATATCTCAAAATACAATCTTGAAACCAAGCCTTTCTCAACAGTATGTCATATGGCCCACTCATTGTGTTTAGTTAGGGACAGTAATTTACCACAAATATTTAGTGCTTATAGGAAATGGTGTTTTGACAAAGGCAGCTGAACACATACCGACAATCTTTGTAATTTATTTAAGCTTTCTGTAGAAAAAAGCTTTGTTCCAAGGTTGTATTTCTAGTTATTTGAGTCATGATGTCGCTTCAGTGTCCATCCCCTTCTGTAAACGAATAGAAGCTTTTCTTGAAACATTTTTTGCCTTCTACCTACAACTACACTTTGAGATTTTAACGAACCTTTTGGAAACTTTACAAAACTAAAAACTATTCTTTCAGCTTTCTTGTTATGTCAAATGGGAAAATAGATTTGACTATTTAAAGGTCCCATGTCATGCTTTTCTCCTATTACCCGTCCCCTTGTGTGTTATGAAGGTCTTTCTGCATGTAAACGGTCTGCAGAGTCACAAACCCTCAAAGTACACCCTGTAGCGAGTAAAACTCTAACACAGAAAAGACCTGTCTATGCTGCCCCAGAACGCCTCGTTGGAGATTTCTCATTTTCCATTGTTTGCTTCCTGGGTTCTGTGACGTGTGAACACCCAAATCAACAACAAATGACCGGATTGGCCCAAATGGACCAATCCGCGGAGCACCTCACACACCAGGATCCCTTGGCTAACTAACAGGGAGTCCCCATTGACTTGCATAGAGTTCCCTGAACGCTGGTAATAGACGAGTTGGGAACCATTCTCACATTCTAAACCTTTTTTCTTACTCAATATCAAGCCACACTTATTGTTTTTACTTCGGCTGTGAGTGTTTGTGTGTGCTCAGGATGAGTTTCGCTTGTTCTCGCTCAACAAGACACTATTCATAAAAATTACAGGACTCATTTTACAATTTTGTAAATACACCTTGTTGCCAAAAGTTAAGAGGTAAAAAGATTTATATCAGTTACGCACATAAGAGATCTTCTAATCTCTCTATAGCCAAATTGAAGGATATTCCAATGCAAATAAGTAGAAATACAACCTTGGAACCAAGCTTTTTTTCTACAGAAAGCTTAAAATATTACTAACATTTTTGGTATTTGTTCAGCTGCCTTTGGCAAAACACCATTTCCCATAAGCACTAAATATTTGTGGGCTAAAAAAAACATAAATTACCGTCCCCAACCAAACTCAATGAGTGAGCTATATGATACTGTTGAGAAAGGTTTGGTTTCAAGATTGTATTTTTAGAATAGAATTTAGAATATCTTAAAGGTCCCATGTCATGGCCATTTCTACTGATCATATTTCCATTGTTGAGGTCTACTAGAATAGATTTATATTGTGCAATTTTTCAAACTCACATTGGTTTCTCATACAGCATCTCTGTATAGTATGTGTATTCATTCTCTGTCCTACACGGCTTGTTGGAGCTCCTGCCCCCCCCTCCCTGTGAGCCCAGTGTGCTCTGATTGGTTGGGACGTTGCGAGGCTCGTTGCGAGGCTCGTTGCGAGGCTCGTTGCGAGGCTCGTTGCTGCTGCGAGGAGCGGACAGGTTTCCGGGTCGGCGATACAGCATTGCTTTGTGGCCCTAAATGTGTGCCTCATTGAGCATTCCCCTGTTGAATTCGTCAGGAAATGAGGTAACATTTTGGAGGAAATTAGCTGTTTACATTAAAATTTAAGCTAAAGCTAATATTGATTGACTTTATATATGTGCACATGGGAGCGTGTGTGGAGCCGCCCACTTCACATAATCACATGATAATTATTCACTTGCAGCATTATCATCTGCAGCAACCCCGACCAGCTGAGTCCCGCTTATAATGGGAACCAGCCGACTGCCGTTTATATTTTCATTCTCCTTCCCCATTTTTAAAGCTCCCGATTTTTCCATAAGGTAGTCATTTCCAAGGCCGACGTGAAACCAGACACCAAGGAGAACTCATGGTAAAGATCCAGAAACAACATCAGGGCGGCTCGACATCCTCTCACCTTCCCCAAACCCCCTTTCCGTCTTGTGCGTCTGTTGCTGGGAAGGTAAACACCTTTTCACCGTGTCAGAAACTGGATTTCATTCTGCTTCCATTGCAGTTCCTTCATCTCCCCCTCTCTTCTGTCCCTCCCTCTCTTTCTTCTTCTCCCCTCCCTCCCTTCGCTGCCACATCTGGAACCCAGCTCCCCATTTATTTATGTGGTCTGTGTTGTTTCTGTTTTTTAAGTCTTATTCAAAAGTCCTTTACCTTGTCTTGTTGGCAGTTTCTCTCCATCTGATGAGGTCTGCAATTACATCTCACCATAACTGGTCACTCTGCAATTACATACCCCACCACAGACTCTCCCCCCCCTCCTCTGAGCACCGCTGCTCATATGGCAGACCGAAATAGAAGAGTTTCATGTCTGTTTGGAAGGCGGCCCAGCTGAAATATGCTCCGCTGCTTGACTGACGGATGTGGGCTTTTTCTCCCCAAGAAAAGCCTTTAAGGCCAGTCACGTTCAGAATCTGAGCATTCCCACTCCAGCAGGCTTTGGTGGTGGTTGTCCCAGCTGGGCTCCAGGACAAGAGACTAAGTTAGAGCGATCTAAAGAGAGGACAGAGACAGGCGCTTTGCAGAAGAAGAAGACGAGAAGCTGTAACTATGAACCCTCCTGGGAACACTTAACCTTTCACTCACTGAACGGGTAAGTTTGGCAAGCACTTTAGACTAATCTCAACTTCAGAGAATGTTTAAATGATGCTGAGAGGAACTTTGAAACTTTTAAAGAGCTTTTTGGACAACAACGTTTTCAATGTATTTTTCAGATGATTAAAGCATGACATTTGCAGGATGTAGCACCGGATTTAAATAGAGATCTCCAAACGTCTTCAACAGCAATGCAGTTCTTGCAGAGAGTACTTTTCAATTGGCGAAGAAGTTGTTATTGTGCAAGGTGCTCGCAGCACTTTAAAACTCCCGCAATTAAATGGGTGGTAACTTAGCAGATGTCAGAGTCTTTTTTTATCATGAAAGTGTTTTTGATCAACGTCCAAGTCTGCTACTTTTTATTTTTATCACATAAACCTTTAAGGTTTACTTAAAAAGTCAGTAGGATTCTAACTTAAAAGCTTCTGATTTAAAGAGGGGACAGTATTGATCACCGGACACCCCCATTCTCACAAAACTGAAAGGTTATATGAACATTGCTGGACATATATTTGTTGAATTCAAGGACATTTATACTTTTTATATTTTACAGAATCATCCTTGCCAATAGAGACAGATAAATCACCCAAAAACTCCTATAAGTGCCAAGTCATAAAATATTCAACTAAAGCCAAAAACCAAAATCCAAAGTGTAACAGATTAAATGTTGATTAAAGAGCATTGCATTTGAATGTAGTGTATGACTCACAGAAAGTGATCATATTAGAGGTACATTTTGGGACGTATTGTTTTACATTTGTTAAAAAACTATTGATTTAGCATTTTCAGATACTGATAAAAACCCCAGGTCATAAGAAATAACTTCAAGTTGCAGACAATGAGTACAAAGTAACTAAATTACAACTCAATTGTGGAGGGGATCTTTTCTAAAAGTAGCTCATATTTAATATATTGAGTGTTTTAATGAAAATGGTGGCAGCCCAACAAACTGGAGACAAAACAATGACATCACCTTTTAAAGTTCGCTACCGTCAGCTGCCTATTAAGACATGCAGCAGTAAAGGCACAACATTAACATTCATTAAGGTTTTGTTTCACTCAATGAATGAAAGTCCAATATTTAATCATTTTTAGCTCTATTTTTGGTCTCCTCCTCAGGGAAATAACTGATTTTGTATCTTTTGAGTCCTAGCAATTAGAGCTTTTATGCTAGAAACACCTGCCTGCAGCTACTGTTGTTAAAGGTCCCATGTCATGGCCATTTCTACTGATCATATTTCCATTGTTGAGGTATACTAGAATAGATTTATATTGTGCAATTTTCCAAACTCACATTGGTTTCTCATACAGCATCTCTGTATAGTATGTGTATTCACTCTCTGTCCTACACGGCTTGTTGGAGCTCCTGCCCCCCCCCCCCTCCCTGTGAGCCCACTGTGCTCTGATTGGTCAGCTCGCCCACTCTGTTCTGATGAGTCCACCACCGTTACAGCGGAACATCAGTGATTACAGTATGGGTTACAATGGCGTTAGCAACCAGAAAATGACACCAGCAATGACAAACAGATGAGAATGCTGCGTGGGGTCTGGGTGCCGTGTTGGCGGGACGTTGCGCGGCTCGCTGCTGTGAGGAGCGGACAGTGTGAGCTGGCTTACTGGTGTGGTTTCCTGGTTGCTGCGTGGGGTCGGCGAGACAGCGAAACCCAGCCCGAAACCAGCCCGAGCACACACACACACCCGCAGCCTCGACGCATCCCGCCGTCTCAGGCTGAGAAATCCGCGGAGCTGCAGCTGAGAAAAGATTGAGTGTGTGTGTGTGAGGAAGTCCGCGGATTTGGTTACGTCACCATACCAGGAAGAAAAAAATGGAAAAAGACTGTCTGTCTGTGAGGTATTCTTTCAATACAAGTTCAGTTATAAAGTCTTTACAATTGCAGGACTTTACCTACTTATTTGCTAAATACATTGGCCTCTTTAAACCAAGGGACAGTTTGTGTTGATACTTCTGTCTCGTATGTACGTGAACACTTAACCATCACTGACTGACTCTGACAGATATACAGGTCAGATAAACATTCAAACTGTAAATCATTGCGTACCCTTCAACATCCCTTTTGTGGGAACTTGCAGTTGCCAATTGATGCTATCAAGATGAATATGAATGGGCCTTTTGGGACACTGCTCAGTGTTCTCAAACGGAACATATTGAATTTTTTTGTTCTGAGTCACGCTGGAGCTGAATGCCAATGTGTTTGCAGTATGCTCATCTAGTTTGTGTGGGAATGGCAGAAGTTATGAATAGCAACACAGATGAGGATGACAGTGATGATGAAGACACGGCTACCACATGTCTTTAAGACAGGCTTCTGTTTGTTTGATATGGTGCTACAGAAATGTGTCAGTTTGAGAGAGAGAGACAAATAGAGTTTAGAAAAGATATGTGTCATAAAGTGTTTCCATATATACTCTTTCTCTCTGTAAATGAGTGGAAAAAAGTGTTATGTGTCCATGTACTGTACTGAACTGCAAATATGTTACCAGGACCAGACATATTTCTGTGGCCATGTAAGTTATGTTGTCACTATATAATTATGTGACAAACAAGTACACACAGAACTGGGTAGAGCGCTATAAATATGAACTTCTTCTGGTTCGTTTGATTATAGACAAAATGTCTAAAGTAGGCCTTTCGGAAACTATTGAATGCCTCAAAAACAGTCATGTTCCCCAGAGGATAACTCCTACTCACTTTGGTCAACCTCTGAATATTGAGCGCAACTATGAGTTTGTTTTTGTTTTTCAATAACATTCAAGTCCAGCTAAGGAAGAACTGTAATAACTGTCAATAGTCTAACTTTTTCCTTTGACACCACCATCGGTTCAAACTTTATTTTGTCAAGTACTTAAGTTGATGACATTCCAATATGTCTCAACTGTACTTTGGGGTTTCAGATACTAAGTTATTTTAACATGCTATCAACTGTAATAGAATGGTAAACACAGTAAATATTATACCTGGTAGTAGCATATTTGCATTGTCATTGTTGCCACTGTGCCTACAGTAGGTATAGCCTCAGAGCCACCAGCCACTTTCATATTTTTGGTGTTGTTCCTTTTTAGGGAGGAATAAAAGATCAGGCATACTCTCATGCTAATTGGACTTTATTTTCAATCTAAGTCTGCAGAATTGCTGAGAGCTCATCGACTTTTCCTCTTTTGAGTCTTTAAGGAATAATTCATGTTGTGATTGATCCTTTTAGAACTTGTGGGTTGTTGAATTTGCCTAAAAATACAAGGATACTTGAAGATGTACCTTAAACATCTTCAGTTTCTTACTCTTTCTACACTGGTAAGCCTTCCTTATTACGTCAATCCAGTTTTACAACTGGTTTAGGAGCCATTTCGGTATGAAAATAACCTTTGGGAAGCAATGCTTCTTTCTTCTTTCAGTCCTAACAGCAAACGATAGCTTAGCATCTGTTTTATAGAAAATAGCTCCATGCTTTAAATTGGTTTCAATGGCTTATTAAGCACCAGCAAATGACAAGCTATGACAACCACTTCCCATAAACTTCTGTTCAGCCCTTCTATCAAATAATACATGACTGGTTGGGGATAAATGCAGATTCATAGTTCCTCTCTGTCTTGTTTTCTCCGTTGGCCCGCCTGGTGAACAGCTGACGGGCGTAGCGTGGTCAACATGAACCACAGATGCAGGTGTGGTCACCACTGTGCTGTCACTCTGTTTTAATTAGGTCTTCTCGCCACGAGCGGACAATCTCAGGGTTTCCGTTGTAAAACTCTAATCTCTTCTCAGTCTCACCCCCACAGTCATTGTCTGAAACATTAAGAGAGCGCTTTGTAACTAACACTTAGGGTGTGACTAAACTTTGTGACCACAGCTAAAGATGGAAACATGAAGCACACAAGTCTGGTTTTTGTGAAGCCAGTGTCAAAGCATTGTGAATTAAAACTTGCATGCTCTTACTAAACAGGCTTCTTGCTCATCAACAAGACCTCTTTACCAAATCAAAGACTAAAGTCAAACCCATCCCGTATATTTACTTCTATAATAATAGGTAACAAGTTGACTCACGTTCAAGGCTAAGATCCCACATGGAGCTGGACCCGCCTAAGGCCTGTCATTTTCCATTACCAGCTCCTTTCTTCTGGATGAGGTCGTTTCTTTCTTTGTCTTTTGCTATTTTTCCATCCCTTCACTTTATTTCTGTGTGGCCTTGTTGGAGTCAGGGCCGGGTCATTTTGGTTCTGCTCCCACGAGTCTGGTGTTTCCCACAAGTTTTTCTAACACAGCTCGGCCTGTCCTGTTTCGATCCAGATGCCGACTAATTGAGTTCCCATTTACAATTGTTTCTTTGAACCATTGCTGGTATTTTAAATGAATTTACTTAGAGGACATTGGCTTTGATCTGACAGCTGTACACCTACAAAGTGTTACCCATCTGCTTTTACTGAGAAGAAGGAGATGCATGGTCTTATTCCACTTATTCAAGACACTCAAGAACCCTTATTGCCGACACATGGCACCTACCATGGCTGCCAACAATGTGTGCATGAATCACAGACTTTATATAACTGTTTTTGAAGCCTCAAGATTTGGTGATTTGGCTGTCTCCCTCTTGCCAATGCCAAAATTGGAGAGACTTCTCAATCACAAAGTAGCCAACGCCCTTCACCATCCCTGCTATTTTTTTTTTACTCTAAATGGAACCATTACCTGCAAAATGACCACCAAGCTGTATTGAAGAAGACTTGAAAGTATTTCTAGAGACCATGAACTTGTCAGGAGAATGTTGATTGAGGTAATAAATCGAGGTAGACTGACCGTTGGCGCCATTATAACACAGTGTTGTACCTCGACAAAAAGCAATGAGATTTTGGAAATTGCAGAAAATAAGCTCCATGGCAAACCCACGTTTATGATACTTACATGTTCTGCTCAGCAGGACCATCTCCAAATATTAACACCACTTTTATGATTCTCAAAGATTATGCAATCGCCAGTGGTAAACAGTTTAGGCTATAAACCACCGATATCATGGTTGCAAGGCATGGTTAAAACTAGAAATGGTAAAACTAATTTGGGGATCTTCGGACTCATCCCTGCACCACTGTATTAAGAATAGAGTTATAAGCTAGGTTGTTCCGTTACAAATTAAGTATTTCCCCTCTTGCATGGCTCCAACAACAGAGGCTCGAGCTGCTACCTTTGAGTTGCTGACCTTCGACCTCGGTTGAGTACAGACAACCTCTTCCTCCGCATGGAGCCAGCTGCACGTCTCCAACATTAATCAAAGAGGCAGTTTTTATGGCTTCCAAACAACTGGGATCAAAGAAAATTGTGTAAAAGGCGTTCATAAAAACACCTCCTGCTGTTGATCCCAAGGAGTGACATCTAAGAATAATAAACATTACAAATTAATCTCAATCTTCTCTGGTGTGTATTGATATTTTTAATCAGACTGGAAGCTAAACCTTTATCCCCCCACATACTATTGAGTAAAGATGGACCATCGCAAGAGGCAGCACTTATTAATGAGAAAGCCCAACATCAATGTTTCACAAAATATGGACGTTGTATGTATCACATGTCCACGTTGACGCTGCCTTATGTGGGTAACGTTGACACATAAGTGCGATAACGTTCATGACTCAGTGGACGCTCTCTCCTTAAAGTGGGGACTCAATTAAGAGAGTGCAGGTATAAATTTGTGCGTAGGTGGGTCCAATATGGCAGCCACTCTGGGGCCCGGGGCTGGAAGATAAATCAATATCGGACTGGTTGTATTAGAGCGTCAGCCAGGAGCTTCTCTTGCATTGACCTCCGCTTCTTTTCTGCTCATCTCCATCTGCTAATTAGAGGCATGTCACGGCTTTATGGGCTTCAGTCTGTTTATCTGTCTCTCCTGTGATTGCCATCCACTGTATTTGCTCTGAGGCCCTTGTTTCCGTTCATTGGGGAGATCATGAGGAGAAACGGAGGCTTCAGTACTCCTGAGCTTCTGTTTGCTGTGTGATTAGAAGAAGAAAGGTCATCGCTCCCTCCTCCTCATGAAGAAGTCTTGGCGCTGTTGAGAGCACCTTTGGGAGTCTTAAGGAGTTACTACTCCTTCTCTCTAGTGGTGTCATCTTCTGTTTGGGTAACCTCCAACAATCCTTTCTTAGTACTTTCTGTCAGCTCTTACAGCTTCAAACAGCAGTGATTGCAACTCAGAGGAGGCAATGGCATCGTACAGTAGAACTAAATTACTATATAGTTGAGCAGAATTTTCTGAAATTAATCATTATGATGTCTTGATTGCCACTCAAATACTAGATCTAACTGCAACTCTTTATCAATGAATTCACGAGTCAATGAAATATCAACACATTTGCCAGTTGTTTTCAAAAGTTTTGTATTATTATTTAGTTTACAAAATGTCCAAAAAAAGATCATACATCACAAGTTGCTGAACAAGATGATGAAATCAGATGGAGATAAACCCAATCCATCAAAATTAAGAAGCAACATTTTGTGAATGTTTGGTATTTTTGCATAAAAAATTAACATTTTAAATAAACCTTATAGGACTTTAGTCTTGCTGTGCATAACTGTCCTTCCTTATATTCTATCCATCATTTAATTTAACCTGTAAAAAATCTAAAAACTATTGACCATGCGAGCAATCATTTGTTACACCTTGTGGACGATGCATATCTCCCTTTAAAATCAAGGTTTTATTCTTGAGACTGTTCTGTATATAGGAAATGAGACATGGCAGAATGTTTTCCAGACGTAATTACCCTAAAAAACTCTCACATGTGTTTACTTTTCGTGCCCAAAGTGGAAAAAATAGCACTGAAATGGCTTTTTTGAAGTGGCACGTGTGATCTCGGTTGGCACATATGGAGCTTTTCCTGCATACCTTTGCGATTTGTACAGCCGATATTTACTTATCACATTGACCCCATGTGTGTCCCATTTACCCTGCATGTGCCTTTAGTTCACAACTGGAATAACAGTCTGAGGAAAACGCCTTGAAAAAAATTCCACCCTGCCCTGAAGTGGTGCCTGTGTTCCTTCGTCTCAGATCTGGGCAGTGGACGTATCCTCCACCCTCGATTCTTACTCTTCCCCTCTACCCTAAACTCACACACATGGACCCAGCCCACCTAATTCACTCCCACCACCTAATGTCAAACAGCTGGAGAGTTGACTCGCAAGGAATTGCTGCTATTACGGCCTCCTCCCCTCCCAATCCACTCTCTTTTTCTCAGACATTTTGCGTGTGGCCCCCTAATATCAGGCTACTCAGGACCCCAAATGTGGTGTCTAAACCACGTATCTATCCAAGGTTTATTTACGATGCGCCGTTGGATATGAGGTCATGAATCTACATCGTACTGTAGGTGCCCGTGGGCGGAGATGGATAGACAGACAGCTGGCTATAAATCGTGCGTATGGATCTTGCTTCTCTCCCATGTTTTGTAGTGGCCTGGTCGGTCTGACATGTAAAAGTGGGCCGTAACTGGACCAATGCCATTTCCAAGGCACTCCATCTAACTGAAGCAGCAGCGTGACATAAATGCCAGTGACGTCATTCTTGGCTTGATTGACAGGGGAAATCAGGCAATGATGCTGAGGGTTGAGAGCTCCTGCAGCTGTCGGGAATCTGCTTCAAAGGATTGCTTTGGCCACATGCCTGAGGTCCAACCTGGAAGCTGATTTCTCAAGAATTTATCACTAACTTCAAAACTTTGGCCATGATATTTTACACGGTGGTGGAAAAGTATAGTGGACCTTCTAAGTAGATTGCTGAAGATGCAGTTCTTTGTTAGAAGGTTTTGACATTTTAAGGTCAATACGTTTAGCCAAAATAAAGTGTATAGTTAACATCGAAATACATAAGAACAACACATCTAGATAAAACTTGTAACTGCTGTCATAATCCCCTAACATTTTAAAGATTGACCTCAAAATAAATATTGAAAGATCACTGTTAAAAGTCCCAATGAACGTATTTACGGTACATGTTGGTCCTATGATATCCTTTGTAGGGTATATTTCAACGTACAGTCTTTTTGATAGGCTTTGTATCCTTTAATTAGAATACAACAACCTTACAATCCCAAAAAGTCTTCATAGGTTGTTTTTATGGAGTCTTCTCATTCAGGGAAGCTGAGGTCTTGCTGTTTTATTGAGACGTCTAAGCGGTAAATAACAGGCTGTTCTTGTTGGTACCAGGTGGAAATGTTCTGTTGAGAAGAAGATGTTTTTCCACTCATCCAGGGGACGTTTTCAGTTGAACATCAATTTTCTATAAATCAAAGATTTCAAATGTTCAGATGGTATTTTATCTTGAAGAAGAAAATGGTATGAGGTGTTGTCTATACATGTACACACGACATGAGTTCTGCATTGTTTTCGACTTTCCTTAGTACTGAAGATTATGATGCTTTGTTTAGTATGATAAATGTTGTAATAAATGTTTTCCAATCTGTTGAAATCAATGATAGATAAGGACTAAGATGGATCTTCACATGGTAGAATTACATTAGCTATAGGTAGAAGAGGGGTTTAAGCCAGAGAGAGGACAACAACATTTATTTACCGAGATAATCCGCAGATGTTAAAGATGAAACAGCTCATATGAGATTTTGATTTTGTAATTTCTTCGTAGTAAATTAATAAATGAATGTACTGGCCAGTATTGTCAAGCATTTTTTCAAATTCACGCTTCTTTAAATATCTGCAAATGGCAACTAAAGTGTGTTTAAGGTTGGGAAAGATTCTGCAACAAATATATTGTTCAGGAACGACCAGGGTCAGGCATCTCAACACTTGGCTCAGTAAAGAAAAGAATGGTCATAGTTAATAAAATACCGCCATTAACTGCAGGTCTGTAATGGGAAGCAAACTCCGTCCTCCTACATTAACTCACTTCATGACGATCCACCACTCTTACCTTCCACCTCGCTACATGTAGGGCACGCTACTTTCGGCAGCATTGGCACCGAGCGTGCTCTGGACATAAATTACGAGGTGCAAGATTGTCAAATGTGGATGTTAGTTCTAAGGAGACTGGGATGTGTGCCAGACATTTTTATACTGTCTGGATGGTTCACATGATGTCACATGGACCAAAACTGAGGCTCCTTCTGAACGTGATGCCCCGATCCCCCGTCATGCTTTGGGCCTTTGGATGGGTTGCAGATGTGTCTTCATTCCCAAACACATTAGCCTTTACTTTCTGTGCCATCAGAGAATGACTAGAAACCTTGATAATGGCTTTTGCATGTCATAGGGTTCTGGTTTCTAATGGAGAACTCCAGCTAGCATAGGTGTCTCAAAACAATGTATGATACGATACGATAATACTTTATTGGTCAGATCAAGTCTGACATTTGACTTGCATCACAGCAGCTTCATGTGTAACATCAACATGGACAAATGTCAAGACACAATACATGAAAAACAAACAACAAACATTTAACATAACATCACAATCACTGAGAGAAAACATTTTCAATGAATCTTTAGCGTGCATTTGATGTGGGATTCAGCTCTGTATTTACTGTGAGGGTTGACTGATGCACAAAGGATGCTTCAGTCTGACTTTATTGTGTGTAATGGGACTGATCACAAGCACAATGATGCACAAATAGTGAGCACCAGCGAGTCCTCCTGTGTTTTTGCAATCTTCTTGTTATTGCAATGCACAAACAACAATGCTCTAGTTATTTTTAGGTATGTGGTCTTGTGTTGCCACGTTGGAAAAATCCCTGAATGTTTTGTTTTGCTCAAATCCTTCTATACTTTTCAGCGAAAGCGACCACATATGTCATGACAATGTGGTTTCATGCGTGTTGTGTTTGGATTTCGCTTTTGGTTTTGGGTTCTGCATTGACATAATCTTTGGACAAAGTCGAACCACAGGTTTTTTTTAAATGGATGCACTTTTGTCTTATGGTTTTAACCTCAGTGTTTGCTTATATTTTCTCGACTGCGAGGTGATATTTCATAGGAGAGAAACAGTTTCTACTTTTGTTTCTTGGAGCTGGTGACGATGCTTGGCTCTGATTGGGTTTTCCCCTCTTCTTTGCCACGAGGACTGCATCTCAGCCAATCAATTTCTGTTTCTAAAGTGGGTGTGGCCGAGGTTTAGTCATACAGTCAACAACCATCAATCCTGTTATTTTGAACACCGCACTGGGTTAGAATTCAGATCTCCTTCATGTTTTCTTCAGCCATGTCTCTTTTGTGTTTAAAGCTGGTACACTACAACTTCATGAAATAAGGTATCAAAGCAAGTTTTATGAGAATCCCAACTATAAACCAGCACTAAACACAGTGTAGGCCCGCTGTGTGTAAAATGTAGTGCTGCAGGGTGATGACAGAGTACTTTGTTAGCAACATGTGTCAAGTTGCAAAGGCTGATTACGGTCATACCCTACTTTTACCTGACCATGCAGTAAGCCTGTCTCCAATTATGTTAGTATGACTCCCTATTAGCCATGTGGTTGCTGTGTGTGTGTGTGTGTGTGTGTGTGTGTGTGTGTGTGTGTGTGTGTGTGTGTGTGTGTGTGTGTGTGTGTGTGTGTGTGTGTGTGTGTGTGTGTGTGTGTGTGTGTGTGTGTGTGTGTGGGCCTTGCTCATTCATTATTAAGCAGCTCCTGATGTTTCGCTGCCCGTCACTGCACCGGTGTCAGGTACCCACACGATTCCCTTCACTGAACTGAGCCAGGATCCAGTTCCAGTCTCTTTGGCCTGTTGGAGCTGCTGAACTCCACACCAAAAACCCCTCGTCAGCGCTGGATGTTGTCTCATGACCGCCTGATTTCCCCTTGTTATTTATTCCGCTAACTGTCGATGGAACTGGGAAGCTTAAGATGCATTTGGATATGTCTCTTGGTGTGACGTTGGGACTATTTGAGCTCTCAGGAGGTATGGTGCTCTGGATCTTCATCTGTGTTTTAAAAAAAAAAGAAGAGAATTACGGGGACTTTTATAGCTGACTGTCAAGCACCAAGACTGTGTGTTCACTTTAGCAGACTTGTGGTGAGGCAATATAATTGTTTATGCAGCTGAATTTCATATTTTTAGGGGAAAATATGTGTCTGGGGCTGCTTTGGTGTGTGAGGAATGAGGAGGTATCAGTTCTAGCGATCTGTCCACTTTTATTAGCGTGACATTCAACAGGGTGGCTGATTGTATCCATGGTTGGAGTTACAGGTCTGTGTGTATGTGGGTCTGCAACTTGACCCCGTCTGATCTCATCCACATAGAGGTTGCCTAGAAACCCCATGAGGGCACAGCGTTCAACTTTCATATTATTATGCCAAAGGAAAGAATGCTCCCATCCCCGAATAGATTGCATGGTTTTGGGTTTTTTGGCCTTACAAGGGAATCTTCTCATTAGTCCTGTCAGGAGCCTGTTAAGGAAGAGCTTTTTCATCTACCAAACTGGTGAGACAGCAGGGCAATTATGGCATGCTAGGCAAACCAAAACAGCTCTTATTTCTAGTAAACCTTTTATGGAGTGCTTGTACTGTATCCACTGCTGAGAATAGCTCCAGAGGTGTCGGAAAAATCATTGTACGCTATTGTTATCATGTTGGGTTTAAGACTAGTGTGTGTTTTTATAATGCTGGAAATGCACTTTTCTAGTGGATCTCTTTTAATATGATTGCATTAGTAAGAATGTTTTCGCAAAAGTCAGATGTTCCTTCTTGTACATTAAGTGTACATCCTGGGTATCAGTGGTTGGGTGAATGAGTGACATAAGTACAATGGATCCTAACTGAGGTTGTGCTGTCAGGTACGCTGCTGGGGATCAATTTAAATGTCAAGAAGTCCATCCTATCTGAAGAAGCTGGTGACAGACGCGGAACAATAACCAACTCTATCCTTGTAAATTCTAGACTTTAATTATCTATTAGGGAGACATTTTAATACTTCCTCATCACCTCAACCTTTGATTTCCAACAGTGTTAACTTTCTAACACTTTTATCTCACTTATCAATCAGTGGTAGAACCTTTTCAGCCTAGTGCCATCCGGAAACTTATGGTATCCTCTAACTCTATCCTGTAATGATGCACTGTTAAAGTTTCAACCCATCCAGTAAAAAGTCACGGGGAAAATGACTCATTACATTACATGTCACTTGTTAGACGCTTTTATCCAAAGCGACTAACATACTCAATACTGTGGGCAATCCCCACAGGAGCAATTTGGGGTGAAGTGTCTCGCCCAGGGACACAACGACATGCTGACTGCAGTGGGGTTAGAACCTGTGACCCCCCTGATCCGAACACCAACGATCACACCAACGATCAACCCACTGCACCACACGCCTCTCATATCGACCACTTGTCAATATACCATGTACACTAGAATCTATCTTATTCCTGCATCTACTGAAAGGCTATTTACTTCAGTTGAACTATATTTCCTGTGGGTTTTAATTATCCACTGTAATCCCTGACACATGGTGGCTCGATGCCGATGGTGTGTATGTGTGTACATTGGTGAATAAGTGTCCCCATGGGCGGGCCTTTTCAAGCAAAGATTTGTGTATTTATAACCCATTTTTGAGCTGAGGTTTAACAAAGCAATGCTCCATGTAATTACCAATCAGCTCCTAAAGCAGTGCTCTCCTCCCGACCATCTGAATTTTTTGTGTTAAAGAAATATTTGTTAAAGAAAATATTTCTCTAAAACTCATCTATTGTATTTGGAGAGCCGTTAATGGGAGTATTTGTTGTATTGTTATTCCAGAATCCATCCCCATACATTTCCCGAATTCCACATTCCCTATCCACTCTTAAACCCCCCTCGAAAACACCATAGGTCTACAGCCACTTCTTGCATTAAAAATATATGAAAACAGCGGTGCTTTCTCTGCATCCTCCCACACATTTATTCCTGACATCACGATGTGTCACACTCAAACCTGTGACGCTCCTGAAGCCATCACTGTCACCCTCAGACATGTAGAGATTTTGACATTGTTTTCCTATCATTAGCCACATCGTTATACTGTTACTGTGGGAGAATTTGGTTTTGTGTTTCTTCCAAACAAAATTCAAGTTAATACCTGCTGTAAGTGTAATGTTCTGGTTTTTGTTTTACATACGTCCTCACATGCAAAGAAAGCTTGGTGAATAGAGGAGGCTGGATGGAGCTGTCAGTGGTGTGTCCAATTATGTTTGACTTCAGAGTCAGAAATGATTAAGTTCAAATCTGAAGCATGTTATACTTTGACAGATCACCGGAAGATGGATGTAGGCTTAGGGAACCCTCAAAGGTTGTGCAATACATTTCTTTTAGGTCACTTTGAAGTGGGATACAAAAAAAATATCTAAAAATATCACGCATAGTAGTCTACAGTAGATTGCATGTTATTGAACTGTGGATAAGTCATTATACTTCAACATAAAACATCTTGTATGAGTTTTAACGTTCAAGGGCAAATAAATGTTCTAATCATAACTTGATACGTAGTCTTATTCAAACACTAACCTTTTGGAGGTTTTAAAAGGACATTTTTTAAAGTTAATTGTTTCATCTTCTGTAGAGAAACGCAGTTGTAGTCACTTTTAATTAATGTCAGCCTCAATGGATTCTAATCACTTTCTTCTAATCCATCTCCAATCTCATATTTTCACTATAGTCAGACTTAAATCGTCACATCTACTACAGCTCTGAATATCCAATGATGGCATAAGCACAACAAAAAATGTACAAATATGCCATATTTTATTGAATGGCTAACATTGAAGTGAATTATAAAGTTGTAGTAGTTTGAGGAACTTATTTGGACATGGTAATTGTGTTTCTGCCAAGAAATCTAAATGACAGGTTTTCAAACTTACCATGGTAATTGTTATTACTTTGGGAAGCATTCAGCTTTTTTATTTACATCGAACTAAACTGTTGTGTAGGTGTACTTAAGTCTGATTATCTGCTTCTGTCTTGAAGTCCTTCTTTGTTTTCAATGTAAATATTCTACAAATAGACCAGCACTGATGGTAGCCTAGAGGCTTGGCTTGTTGCCAAAAAGTTTCCTCAGAAGGTCATTCAGATCCCTGGGAAAAGTTGTGTGGGTAACTGCGAGGCACTGACCCCAGTTACCCCAGGAGTGTTGAGAAGGGGCTGCATACCTCAGCAGTTTACGTAACAAGTCTCAGAATGTGTGAATGGATTTGTGTGATGCTGGATAAGAAGAGTAAAACCTTAATTGGTAAGAGTCACGTAACTTTAAGCAATCCAATACTGGTATAGCTATAGGAAAACTCAAGTAGCAGGTTGATTAAGGAAGATACAAAGGACCGAATCCTCTTGTGTCTTGATGCAGTTCTTCAAACTCAGCAAACTAACAGTGTAAACATTTAAGAAAACAGTCAATCTCAGTTGACAAATAAAGCTTAAAATGTAAAAGAACAAGCCAAACGTAATGGAGGGTATTTGCTGCATAATGGATATCAAACACAGATCATGTTGCAAGTTGACAAACTATGGGAAATATTAAGATTATACAGATATAACTCAACACATGTTTTTAGTGTTAGCTTGGCAAAACATAACCCAACCTATAATAAGTGGCCCATGTCAGTGTTATCTGTGGAATGCACTGCATTTAGACTCGCTGAGATAATGGGTAAGAGGGCTGTTGTGTCTGGAGAGTTTGTCCCCTCCAATGTCTGGCTTAATATACAGTAGAAGAGACAAATTGACAGATGAGTTGGTATTTTAGGGTTTGTAACTTAATTCACATGGCTTGTAAACCCCTGTCACCTCAGTGCACGTTGGCTTATGTGAAGCTAGCTTATTTTACGTTAGCTTAAGTTACATTGGTTCACCATTAGCTTAAATTACGTTAGCTTAAGTTACATTAACTAACTATTAGCTTAAGTGATTTTAGCTTAAGTTACATTGGTTCACCATTAGCTTAAATTACGTTAGCTTAAGTTACATTGGCTCACCATTGGCTTAAGTTACGTTAGCGTAAGGTACATTAAAGACTATAGACCAGGGGTCGGCAACCCTAGGCACGCGTGCGGTACCGTAACCAGTGGCACACGTGGAATAAGTGGAATAAGTGTGCAAAACATTTAAATTGTATTTTCGGATCCTGAACGAGACTGCCGCCAGAGCGCGTCTCCCTGTTACCTGCAGAAGGAAGCCATGCATGCAACGCAGCGCAGAAGGATAACTTTGGGCCCCGCTCTCTTTAACTCCAGTCGACTTTCTGCTGCTTTCCTCCATGGTGAAACGATCAGGGGTGTAGTGCTGCCGGAGCGCACCAGAACGCCGCGCCGGCACTTCAGAAATTGCAGTACCCATAAGGAGCTGTACTCATGCCGCAGTTTTTGAGTGGCTGTGTCTTTAGTTGAAAGCCCATGGCGATCTGCTCATCTGTCATCGAAAATAATATGCTACACAGGGGCGGATTGGCCATCTGTGTGTTCTGGAGAATCACAGACAGTTCACGAGCGTCGAGCTCTCCCCCCCCCCCGTTGACAGTTCACAAACGTCAGCACGCTGATCAAATATATTTTTTTAAATGGCACTTCATATCAAAAAGGTTGCTGACCCCTGCTATAGACTATCAAATGCCACAGATGTTGAACTATTGTGCTTCCAATTTGTGTTATTGTTGGCTTTTTAAAACAGTAATTCTTATATTCTTCACATCAGAAGTCATCATATAGGCACTAGGTAGGTGTACTGTTTTTGTCATATTCAGCCGTTTGAGTCTAGCATATCTGCAAAGCTGCCGTTTTATACCATGTGCCACAACCCATGTCTTTGTCACCTCTACATCATCGCTCCAACAGGTTATACTTAACTATTGTAGTAACAATTAAAAAGTCTTTAAACAGTAATTCTAGTTTATTAGTTTGGGATAAATCTCTTGCAGTGTATGATGTATGATTACAGCTGAATGGGTTGAGCACTGCACTAAAACTGCCTGCTCATAGGTCGTTTCTCACTGAGGCTAGAAATCTTACTACGGGATATATGGTGTATTGTAACCATGAAATAACTCTAGGTTGTAAGTAAGATGCTGTTAAAGTATCTTCAGTGTTGTACAAGTGGAGAAACGAGCTGACTCACCAAACGTTCAGACAGTAGCAGTTAACATCAGGCATTATCTGCTGCCCTGTGTGGGTCTCTGTGCAAGTACAAGGGCCCACTTTGAGCCTTCCTACTGTGTGTGGGATGGGAATGTCGGGTCCATAGCTCGGCAATTCCAGCTTGTTCCCACCCTACCACCCATGCAGCACCCATCGTACTCCGCTTTCCTCCCTACATGACAGCTCTGTGGTGAAACCGTGACCACCGTCTCCTCTTGTGAACCGGTCTCAAGCTCAATGATAGGACAAGAGCAGCGAGGCACCGTAATGTCGCAGATCTAGTCCACCGTATTTAAAGGGAAAAAGCCGGAGAAAACTTCTTTAGTAGCTTTTAGTCTGTAGGGAGAGCAGTAGGAGAAAAAGCATTTTTGTACTTAATCGCTGGCAGTTTTGAAATAAAGCCAAACCATAAGGAATCGGTTACACAATGAGGCACTCCTGAAACAACAAGGATATTAAACTCGGAGTACACAGCCTGTCTGACTCCGTCCTGAACTCCATCACATTGATTCAAGCTGATTTTGGCCTCTCAAAGTGGTGAGTGGCTTCGCTTGTTTCTTCTAATTTCCTCAGAGTTCGATTTCTTATGTTTTTGTCAAACAGAAATTCATTGCTTCTGGCACAACACTGAAGCTAAGCCACAGGGGTATGGTATTTTGTTTTCTGCAGACACGATTTTGTATTCATTTTGTGGTTTTACCCAGAATCTGTGAAAGTCATTCGGCCTCACCACAGACTATTATAAAAAAGGACTGGAAAATGTATTTTTAACCAGTGCAGTTATGGAGAGCACAAACAATGAGGTCAGTGGACAATGAAAACTTGGTGCTACATTATCCAGCACATGCTTCTTTTTATATGTTAGTTAAGAATGAGGCCTGCGAAAGAAAAAGCATTCAGGGATTAAAACGGAGAATACAGTGAGTGGTGCAGCGACAATTTCAAAACCAACCAACTTTTTTAAACTGTCTAAATTGTCTAACATTAGAAAAGAACAATATTGGTTGACAGCTCTTTAACAATTAACATCTGATTTAGGAGAATGAGAGCTGAAGTCCTGAAGTCATTTCAGTGCTATATGTGATTTCAACAAATTCAAATCTTAATATGTTTTTTTTTAGCATTACATAAACTAAGGTCACATTCACACCTAATAGTCACTTCTCAGGTGCGCACCAGACGACAGTTTGTTACATTGTTTCATTTTTCAGAAGGTTTGGTTTGCGTTCACACGGGCAAAACTCAAACGGACTATAAGCTTTAAACACAAGTCATGTGCACGGAAATGCTGTTCAACAATTGGTCAGACATTAAGGAGGTACAAACGCAAACCATATCTACCGGAGCCTCCGCCATGGAGCATCGGCAGGTTATTTTCATGCTGCTGTTAATCTGGAGATCAACAACAGACTCCAGCATATGATTATATAATCAGACAACGTCCGTTAAAAAACATTAAAACACATATAATGAGAGACGTTCTGCAGTCAGGAGGAGGTTTCACCGACGGCAGGTGGCTCTGACTTTTATGTATAGTTTTTAGTTTGATAGTTGTTTTTACTTTACACGACACTGTTCAACACTTAATTCTGCTTCACTCTTTCGCTAACAATTTTGAAGACATCCGCGTTCTTGTGACACGTAAATACTACGCTTCCTATGTTTTGGTGCGGACTGCGTTCACACCTATGGTTCACACCAGCGATGAACCGCTCCAGAGTTCACTTGCAAGCGGTCCGAGAGAGACCACCTTTTAGGCGGACCAGAGTCCGGTTGTTTAGTTCACTTCAGAGGTCTCGGACTGCGTTCACATAAACCCAAACGAACCGGACCAAGCGGGTAAACGCACAAGGGTTCGATTCAACCGGACTATACAAGGCTGGTGTGAATGCGACCTAAAAGACCATTAGATTTTTTTCACCAAGGCAATGTTCAGATTATACGTGATTGTCTTTTTTTCTCTCTCATCCTATCTGCTCCTCTTTTGGAAGAAGCAAGAGTGTGTGCTTTTTATACTGTACAATGGAGTAACAATTGACTCTCAGTTGGGTTTTTAAACCATAGTCTTGGCATGATGAAAAACGGTGTCCATCTCACACAGCTAACATAACATTTAAATAATAATTTGATATTGTTTTTAACAGTCTCGTCCCCTATTTAGACAAATAGGGTTAACCATACATAGCCTACTGTTTAGAAAGGTGATGTTGTAGTGCTGGATTTTGAGTTGTTCATAACAGAAGCTGAATGTTCCTGGTTGGTCTTCAGTTCTTTATGGTATAATCATTTAAACACTGCTTCACTATTCAGGCCCTTCGCTATATGTAGCTGCTCTTCCTTTGTTTTGTCTTGACTTCCATACAGCCAGACTATATAAAGACCACTAAATGACTCTTATATTGAATGCAGGAGTTGGCGTGACTAACAGACATTACAGACATTACATGAAACATGGCTGGAAAACTGCAAGTGACAGAAACATGCACACAAGCACATTTAACATTTAAATCCCTCTCCACACACACATGCAAAGAATGAATACAAGTGCGGCAGTAAATCTGCAGGGCACATCGTAGCGATTTCCCTTACACACACACACACACGTATGTTAGCCTACTGAGTGCTTGTTATTTTACCCGGCATGTGACATGAGGCCGAGACAGAGGTGTCCTTTGTTTGGCCTACCTACAACCGACACGTTCTCCACGGCAACAGAGCGGGGAAACCCAGAGGGCCGCTCGGGTTTCAGCCCAGACATAAAAAGAAATGTCCAGCCCAGCACGAAAATTAGCCAGGATCCCGTCAAAGCAGACCATCTGCTTAGGAAACTCATATTTCTGTAACACTTGCAGCCTTCCTGTGCTTGGGGATGTTTAAACTGCAGGACACACAGTATTGCTTTAACATGAATAGAGGGTACAATGTTAGCTCTTAAAGGTCCCCTATTATACTGTTTTTCATCAATATATTATAGGTCTCAGATAGATTACATTACATGTCATTTGTTAGACGCTTTTATCCAAAGTGACTTACATACATTCAGTACTGTGGGCAATCCCCAGGAGCAACTTGGGGTGAAGTGTCTTGCCCAGGGACACAACGACATGCTGACTGCAGTGGGACTCAAACTTGCTATCCCCTGATTCGAAGTCCAGCACACTACCCACTGAGCCACAGCCTCCCTATATACAAGAACATGTCTCTGAAGAGTTTGGCTCCAAACACCAAACAGATCATTGCAGCATTACCCATAATCCCTTCTGTTTCAGCCCTGTTTCAAAAGTGCTGATTCTCTGTTTGTTACTTTAGATGAAAATAAGGAGCCCCTCCCCACGCCCCTCTGAGAGAGACTTGGTTACAAAGAACACAATGGTGCTCTAGGAGGAGATTCAGGTGATAAGGTGGGGGGGGGGTTACCTTGGTTGGTGATTGGCTAATGGTTACACAAGCCAAAACATCGTTATGACATCATAAAGTGGCCAAAATCTGATCAGCTCATTTTCAGACAGGTTTTTATATAAATGGTTCAGGACAAAAAGAGAGAGAATCTTTGTTCCTGAAACTTTCAGAGTCTCTTTACACAGAGGGGACACATGTTGATGTAGAAGAGACATGAAAAAGTGGATTTTGCATAATAGGTGACCTTTAAATGATTACAGCATAAAAAAGAGCCTTGTCCAGCTGTAAACATCTTGGGAACACCGACAACCTGCTGTAAACTCCTGACATTTTGCTAAAAACCTTTGGCTCTCCTCCCCCATGCTCCGTTTAGCAGTCGGTGGCCACTCACTGCGGAGCGACGGGGATCACTTTCAGCGCAATGGTCCTTAACACGGCACTTAGTGACACACTCTAAGTGCTCAGGACTGAATTGCTTGATTGGACAACTCATCTCCATTTGTATGGTAATCCACAGAAGAGCGCTATAAAGAGCCGGAGGGACATGTAATGGAATTTGCTGGATCTGTGTCTCGTTGGCGATGACCCCGTGCTCAATTATAGGGCCAATATAATTAATCTACACCTCTATTGTAATAAACTAACGGTGCAATTATATCAGCGCCCATTCTGTGGTGTAATATTCAAACTGCATTCAAATAGATGGGTGTTTTCCCCCCAAAAAATGGGTGCTCAGTGCCAGACTTTCGTGCTCCTGGCACACTATTGGTATAATTTTTGATTCGCTGAGATGCTTTCTCCGAAAATGGCCCTGGAGGAGCCATGCCAAGACTGCAGTTAAAAGACCCCTCCTCTCCCCCCTCTCTCCTCTCTGCATCTTTCTGTTTCTTGCTCCGTCTTTTGCATCTGTTTCTATCTTCACTATCTTGTGACCTATTCATCCAGCTGGTAATCACAGTCATTGATTCAGTTACTCACCCCCTAAACATTATGTATTCTCTGTAATCCATGATCAGATAGGTCCCTTGTTCTTACGTAACCCGGGGAGTTTCGGAGCAATCGAAGCAAACAGTAAAATACGAAACCGTGACTCCTGAACCTCTCCTTCTCCAAACTCTACAGAATGGATCAGTTCTTCGTGGCATTTAAGCTGAAAACACTGCGGCACTTTCAAAGCAGGCAAACATCAAAGCAGTGACGTCCCACGAGCATCACACACCCCTCTCAATGTCTTTATTGGGAGTATTCCTGTTTATCGATCCCATAACACATTTAATAAAAAGCCAGAGCACTACAGCTGAAACCATGTGTGTGCTCGTGTGCGTGAGAGGGAGATCGTCTCACTTTGTAACTACCTGCTAATTATACTCCACAGTAAACATGAAATTTGTAACCACACCACTGCAGGATATCATTAACTAAAAGGATTAGAGTGTGTTTCAGGCGGGAGGGCGTCTGCGGCTTCTCCCGATTGAAAATGGACTAATCTAAATGGGATACATCAATAAAACGGCGGAATAAAGTTGCGGGCACTTAAGAGCGTCAGCCTCTTTTGCTCAGGCTCAAAGTAGGGAAGAGAGTCACTGGCTGGCAGCCAGCCAATAAATTAGAAGATAAGAAATATTATTCCACTGGCACACCAGCAGCTTGCAGCTATTTAAAACAGTGAGGTTTATTGATAATTAAATTACTTGGAGGAAAAAAAGACAAGACAAGAATAGAATGCTTGGAGGCGGATCAATAAGGAGATGTTGTCGTGGATAACGCTGCAGTGCAACAACACCAGGAGGATGCAGTGTTTGTGTCCATCTTATATTCTCTCTGTGGGTTGAATGTGTATATCAAACAATGGAACACACATTTGTTGCTTATTGTTAAAAGTAATTTGTGTTGCAAAAATTGTTGACAAAAGAGCATGTTCATGTCATGTGACCTTGAGGTTTGTGTTTCAGGTGCTGAGCTGAAGTAAGATGGCCTCGGACAGAATGGCGTCTCCTCGCAGCAGCTCCAGACAGAGCAGCTCGCTCTGTTCATCCCCGATGAGGCAAGTAGCAGCAGTCTGACCACAAGGTGCACGCAGATCTCTAAAAAGAACATACACCAGGGGGTATTTTGGTTTTATTTGGTGTGGCTTTGAAATATAAAGACGTCTGCAGACACCATAATGCAGCGGAAGGGTATTTACATTTTGTGTGTGCTCCTGAAGGCTGAGGGCTTAACAGTTATGTTTCCTTTAAAGCACTTTTCTGCACATTTAAACTGTCTTTTAATATTGAAGACTATCAAAAAAATGATTTTTTTAGATGGAAGAGTATTTAAATAGAGAAAGGAAAAGATTGTTCCACTTTTGGTTATTACAACAACGTTAAACAGTATGAAGCAGTCTCTGGTCATGTCAATGTTAAAGCCAGTGATGCACATGACACACACACACACACGTCATATTCATGCAGAAACACACACACACAAACAACATACCGACAGTAATAGCCGTGATAGGAATAAATAACCTTCCTGTTTCATCTGTAGATGAGGCCCCCCAAAAATGCAGCACACTTTGACCCCTATCTCCTCCTGATAATGCAGAGTAATGGGGGCAGATGCTGGTTTCATGACAGCTCTCATGGGGGCAGAGATTGAGGTGTGACCGGGTGACGGGTCTAGTTGTGTCGTTGGAGATGTTCAGTGGTTTGTGAGCAGATGAATGAATCACAGAGACGTTTGGTGACAGATGAGGTAGCTGGGTGCATTCGGTTCTCAGTGCTAAGAGAAGGCACAAACAGAAATGCACTTACACACAACAACACACACATTTATAGAACTGCCTGAAACATTTTATAAATTACTTAAATCAATTATTATTAAATCAACAGGGCTTCACTAATTACTGCCAATAGCTCTTAAAGTTACATTCTTACCAACAAATAAACATTTTGGTCCTTGCATACTTACTTTAGATCTGTTTTTCAATATATAATTAGATATTATATACTGTATATATCATCATATAAAGTTGCCGTGGATGACTCAGTTGAGAGCAAACGGTTATATGTACAGTAACTTTTTCAGCATAAGTCTCTTTTTTATTTGTGTTTCTGGCAATCCTACTGATACAAATCTCCTTTGAGCTCAGTCATGGTCTCTACAAACTCCTGAGGGAAATATCTGGCTCTTTAGGTGCTATATGCTTATTTTGTTGACCAGCTAGTTCCTATCTGTATGACATTTGGTGGTGCTGTCCTTACTGTGGATTAATCAGAGCGTATTTGCTGAAAATGGCTGGCTGCTGTGGCTGGAAACAGGGTAAAAGTTGTATCTATAAAACCCACAAAATGTCAGCTGAAAGACGCTAGAACACTCTGTAGATGACATAGTGATTTAATCAATTGTTTATGTAGAAAATATAAATAAGTACAGCGCTAAACTTGACAATACTTTCCGTAACATTAATGTGTGTTACATTCTGACTCCATGATTTAGATAATCACTGTACGTAACTGAAACTCGGACTAAATAAACTTCAGATGGTTCACGCGTGTGTTGAGAAAGGTCAAGGCAGGTCTTATAGAAAGTCACTCCAGAGGCTCCGGAGTAAAAATCACATCCCCTTCATATCAGGGAATATGAAGTGGTTGATGTTTTATTAGAGTTGTTGGTTCAACATCCCCAAACCAATATATCGGCTTTAGTCGGGATCCTACATCAACACATTTAGAGGAAGTCAACAGCAGAAGGTCAAAAGGTCAAAACCTCAGTGACGATGCAAACAAAGACACACCCTCACACACTGCTTCCCTTAAAAACATCTGTCCACCATTTCATGCCATATTTGAGGTTGATTTCTGCACACAAAAGGTGGACTTGGCAAGCAGAAATCCTAAAAGATCTGTCAAACACATGCGGTCAAGATGCAAAAAGAGAAGTGTGTCGATGTTTAACAATCAGAAACTGAAGCAACAACATCACAACGCTGTCACGAAAGCCGAGACTAAGCAGCAACATCAAATAAACAGCCTTCAACCGGATCAGGCTTTCAAATCAGCAATTGGCAACTTGGAGTTATTAACGCTCATCCAAAACAAATGATGTGATTTCAAACATCTGTCAATCTTAGAATATAAACTATAATTGACGTCTTTGTTGTGTAAGTGTCAGCTCATGATACGTATTTTTTTAATGGGAAACATCTCCTCCTTTGAGTCATCATTTACACATTTGACTATATATATATACTGACAGTTTTCTGTTTACAAATGCTTACACAGCGCCGCAGAAGACACGCAATGCATGCCCTTGGATATCAAATCAGTACAGTTATCACGCGATAGGCAACCACACGCACGCCACGCACGCCCGCACGCACGCCCTCACGCACGCACGCCCTCACGCACGCACGCACGCCCTCACGCACGCACGCACGCACGCACACACACACACACTTATACTCACACATAAACAAACAGATCATCTCTGATTTGCTCTTCTTTGTCTGTCCCACTTACACAAACATAAATCCTGTTTGTGCAGGCTCAGTAAATCAACTGATGAAAGGAGCCAATGACTGAATTGTATTAAAAAATAAATTGCAAACACAGATGCGACGCACACATGCACTCAGTTGACAAACATCTCCACAACAGATCAGCTGGACGATGTTGGCCTCAGGTTACAGACTGAACATTAAAGCATGGAGACATGTCACAGTAGAGACCAAATAGAAGTCTGAACCTGTAAAGGAGCATACTATGTCCCCCTTAAGTCTGAAAAATACAGTTTTTAGGCCAGATTTTACTTTTTTTTTTAGCTTATACCAGCTTTACCTAGTATATATTCCGATAACATTTTTATTTACTGTGCAACCCTCATTTGAAAAAGAGAAGCGTGTACAGTATAATGTCTTCCACGTGTGTCTGCAGTAGATATACTACATACTAATCTTGCATGTGTGAGGGCGGGAGCGTAAGTCAAAGGAAAACAGAAATGAGTTATAGTTGGTTAGACACAGACAAAGAGAACAAGAGGGAATATAACTCAGTGTGCCGTTGTAGGTGAGTCTGCTTTTGGCTGCACATAAGAGGCCGTCGGACACATCTGGGAGTCAGATGTCCGATCCTCGTTGCCAGGATTTAACTCTGCCAGTCAGAGGCCACGATATATCCCCTTACCACACTTCGGGAGGAGCACAGACCCGACCTTACCCCAGAAAATCAAGGCGTGACTTGCACCCATTTAAAAGTACTATTAGCCATATGCTTTAACCATTTTCTTAGCTCATCTGTCAGCTCTTTACAGTCAGGCAGCATTTTGTAGAACTTTTCAGTAGAGCTGTTTTATGAGGTTTGTTCAGAGAGTTCAAGCTCGCAATATTCTGGTTTTTAAGCAAAATAGGAATGCATTAACATCCTATTTGGTTGTCTGACTATGTATTTAATTCTTCCTGGGACAAACGTGTCCTTGTTTCCTCCTGTAGTGAAGCCAAAGCCTCAATGGTCTGGTCTTCAAAATCTCGCAGCTCATTCTGCCCACATTTCCCTTCACTCTGGCCCGCTGGACTGTGGTTCAGCTGTGGGATTCGAGAGAGATTTCCATTTGTTCATAAGTGACATCAGGCGTCAGGCTTTGATACGCAGACGACAGCTGAATGATTTCCATCAGAAAAATGTGCGGAGAATACTCGGAGATAAATGCAAACAGATTCAAAACAGAAATAATAATATAATAAACAAACACATGTTGCACTGTTTCGTTTCCAAACAAGCTGCTTGGCCTGCAAGCAGATGATGGAACATTCCAGATGTCCATATTAAACATTTTGTGACGGTTTTCTATTCCTAACCACTCACTGCACTGTATCATGGGTGCATTTATTTGTTATTTAAGCCATTGCATATAGGATCAAAACCCACAGTCTGCTAGCAAGTCTATCAAAAATAAATCGAGGTTAAGTGCAGTATTTGGAAAACATTCTCACTTAAAAATATGTTTACATAAGCTAAAGGGAAGCCAGGTCATCGTGGTTAAGTTAATGAGTCACTAAATCACTAATGATTTAATGAGAGCTGCATCAAATTGATATTCCAATTAGTCTGCCCATTATCTCCTTACTTAATTGATGAGGTGTATGTCCTATAAAAAGCCCATAATCTCTTCATTAAGCCCAATCAGATGCCATTTTATATTGTTTTGTCCAAACCACAGTCCAACACTTTGATTTAATATAACATAGACAAAGAAAAAGCTATATCTTCTGTTTCTGTGTGTGTGTGTGTGTGTATGTGAATTGTTAGATCTTAATCACATGTATATCAATCAACAAACCCTGCTAAACTATATGTAAAACGTCCTTCTTCTTTTTCCCCGTTTTCCTCTACAAAGTCCATAATGACGTCTGTAATCTGTATTTTACGACATGTTAATTTCACACTCTTCCACTAAACCGGACTAACCTAGCCACACAGGGGGACTCCACTTTAACTCAAAACATCAGTGGGCAACCAAAGAGAAGGATTATTTAACCTGGGCTCATGATCTATGAAGTGTAAGTGTTCCTGAATCGCTTACAGCCTCTTGTGATATGTCGAACAAGCCCAGTAACGGGCAGCCACCCCTGAAGAACAAACGGCCTCTCCTGAGTGACAACAGGTGTTTCAAACCTGCTCCACACTGAGCACTGATATGTTGTGCAAACATGTGACTTTCACTGCGCTTTAAAGCACATTGACATTATTTGTATTAGCCTCATGATAGGATTAGTTGAATGTCCCTCAGACAGCACACGCTAGGAGATGAATGCTCAACGTGTGTTTTCATGCGAGAACTCTGTTGCTGTTTTTAGCCTCAAGTGTGTGTGTGTGTGTGTGTGTGTGTGTGTGTGTGTGTGTGTGTGTGTCGTTGAAAATGTTTTGCATGATCGAGTGTACAAACAAACCAACATATTGAAATTGGCACTTAATAGTGTGAATGTGTCTAGAAACCAAGCGCCACAAGTCCATTGTGTTTTTAATCAATCCAAAATAAAACAGTAAAAATAATCCATATTTGAACTCTCACTCAACAAACTAACATTCTTCTTTAAAGCATGTTATCAATGTAGTCAGCAGTCATCTCCCTTTCAGAAGTGTGGAGTTGAGTTCAGGGACAGACGGCGATCAGAGAGTGACTCATCCAGCAGAACAACTGCATTAAGCACATGGAAAGTTGAAAAAGTGAACCATCGAAAAGCTCAAGTTATCCTTTTTGATTTAATGCAGGAGGAGTGAGCACACTGCGACGGAAACTGAGGACATCTGAACAGAAATCCTGCTTTATTGCAGACACATTTCTGCATGTTCCTCATGTTTCTTTGCCATGTTTTTACCACAACAATTTCAGATTCATTTGATTCATTTTCCATTTATTTACACACGTGGCACTCCCCTTTTTGTATGGATAAAGATGTTGAAATGCGTCCTATTGCAATGCCAACAATGTGTTAGTTCATCTCTCAGTACTTTCCATCCCCCCCTCTCTCATGTTTAAAGTACCCAAAGTTCTTGCACACCATAAAAGTTTTATTTCCAGCTGTGCAGGATCAAGAACTCTTCACTGGGAACAAAAACTAGATTGCTTCACAAACCCCGAGTTAATTCAGTGCAAATTAGGTGAGAATTACATTTTTATTTCAGGTTTAATTAAAAGATCTGAGTTCCTCTTCCACCGCTGCCTCCAATCCTAATACAACAAAGTGTTTAGTACCAATTTTTTAAAACAAAACATTGCTTTGATCCAGCTCCTGTCTGCTGTTGCTCAGTCCCTGACAGCCAGCCGCTGATGAAGAAGAGGAGTGGTCTTCATCTCCACAGGATCCCTGTCTGGGATAATAGAGCATGCTGTAGCCTGACCCTCTCTTGGCCCTGCATGTAAATATTTGTGATTCCCTGCGAGCTGAAGAGCACCGCTTCCCCTCCTTTGGAAAACAAGCCTATTATTTATCATCTCTCCCCGCTGGTGAGGGAGCGTTTTGTGGTTTGATGGCCGTGTAAATCAAGACGAGTCCATCTTTATGCACTGCTCTTATATAACTGCGGAAAATGGTTTGAAATAGGTCTGATATGAATGAAGTGCCATGAAGAATTGTTGCTCATTTTAGATTCACTCGGTTGTTTGTTTACCCCATTTCAGCTCAGAGTGTCACTTTGAGTCTATTGGGAAATACACACTACCTGATAAGCATAATGGAAAATGTTCCTTTCTGTGTCATCCAGTCTGCTGTTACACGAAACATTGTGTGGGTTTGTTTGGGTGCTTTGTAAAGAAAGATGATGCCAAATTAAGAATTGAAAGCTCTTTTCAACTCCTGCTGATCACTTTCCTCCTTTGTGGGTGATTTGACTCTCTGAGTTTGAGGCATTGTGTTGTTCACTGTGTGATTCATTTCTAACAAGACACATATGGAGAACTGGAGGTATTTACGATGTCTCTTTGAATGTGAGAAAAAACGGAGGCAGTGTTTAGTAGTACATTTAATCTGCAAGCAACGTTTAGTTGAAATTAAGGCCTTTAATCGCCTAAATTTGAACAAAAAACCCATTATCCATTTTCACAATGATCACTATGATGTGATTTAACACACTTAGCAGAACAAGCTCCATATTAAAAAAGGACCTAATACGCTTTCTGGGGGTTTTCTTTCCTGTATGTGTCAATATTTCTCTCCGTCTACATTCACAGCTTATTACATCTTCACCCTTTTCCAAATGTAGGGTGATTTATTCACCAGATACATCTTTCAACCAATGAGCTTCCTCTATTTCCATTGTTATTCCACTTCCTCAATGACTGCTGATCACTTTCCTCCTTTGTGGGTGATTTGACTCTCTGAGTTTGAGGCATTGTGTTGTTCACTGTGTGATTCATGTCTAACAAGACACATATGGGGAACTGGAGGTATTTACGATGTCTCTTTGAATGTGAGAAAAAACTAAGGAAGGGTTCAGTAACACATTTTATCTGTAAGCAACGTTTAGTTGAAATTAAGGCCTTTAATCGCCAACAAAAAACCCATTATCCATTTTCACAATGATCACTATGATGTGATTTAACACACTTAGCAGAACAAGCTCCATATTAAAAAAGGACCTAATACGCTTTCTGGGGGTTTTCTTTCCTGTATGTGTCAATATTCTTTCTCCGTCTACATTCACAGCTTATTACATCTTCACCCTTTTCCAAATGTTGGGTGATTTATTCACCAGATACATTTTTCAACCAATGAGCTTCCTCCATTTCCATTGTTATTCCACCTCCTCAATGACAGATGATTGACTGAATGTCAAATGTATATAAGTATATACTAAGGGAATTTGAGTGTGTGCTCTCGGGCTTCATTCTCAATATTTGTCAAAAATATAACGCAGGTGTTCTACGTTGTGGGAAAAAGTTGATTTATGTTTTTCTTTGTAAAATTAAGATATAATCAAATACTTTTTCACCTGAAATACATGTCAAACAAACCTGTGTACATCTGTCAGTTTAAGAGGAGCAAATGCATTTATTCTCATCTCATGTGATCTAATCTGCGTCACCTTTAAATGAGACCTTTCTCTGACCTTAATCAAAGCCTAAATGAGTTTCCTCAGTGAATAGCTGCCCTCACTGTGGTTTGATGGTGGATTAGACATAATTGGAGCTGTGGCTTCGTCACGATTCAGTCCTGTGTAACCCGCTCCGGCTAAAAGCTGAAACCCAATATCTGCCTGGAGATGTTATGTTATGATGTCGGCTGTTGCTAGTCCATGACAAATCTTTGTTTTTGAGTGTACACACAGCCACAATGCTTGTCCTAAAAATAGCAACCAATATTCAATACCAATGCAATATCCCAATGTCTCTAATGAGCTGCCATTTCCCTCAAACTGCAGACAGAGAGCAGAGAGGAACATATCGTCCTCATTAAAGGCTCTTCTCCAAGTGTTGACTCAAACACAGGATATTAGAAGTACTGCTATGAGAATGGTTCTTAAGTACATATATTTAAGTATGATCAGGATACTTAAAGTATTTGGAGTAAAAGTGCTTAAACTCCAAATTGAAAATGTTTGACTCAAAACAATACTTAATCAATGAGCAAAATGGTTGCCAATACATTTTCTGTCAACCCACTCTTTGTCTAAGGTGTTATTATATATAGTGTAATACTGGATAGTTTAATCTACATACACAAATCCTATTTTAAAAGTTCTTCATAGGTTTTATGTGTAGAAATCAGAATTTATAAAGTGACTGTGAAAAAGCTGTAACCTAATACATACCCTAACCCTAACCCTAACCCAATAATATGAACTTTAAATAAAAACGATTAGGTTCTTAACTTAATATTATTGCTTTCAACTAACCTAATACAGTTATAATATAAGATAAGATAAGATAGTACTTTATTGATCCCAATTTGGGAGGCTGTGGCTCACTGGATAGTGTGCTGGACTTTGAATCAGGGGATAGCAAGTTCGAGTCCCTCTGCAGTCAGCATGTCGTTGTGTCCCTGAGACACTTCACCTCAAATTGCTCCTGTGGGGATTGTCCACAGTACTGACTGTATGTAAGTCGCTTTGGATAAAAGCGTCTAACAAGTAACAAGTAATAAACAAGAAAGTAGAAAATATACATGTTGAATTTACAAATGAACAATCACAATAACAAAATATAAAGCAAGTTATTATATATACATAAGTACGAGAGGTCTGTTGACATTATACATTCAATTAAAGTCAACGGTTCAGTTTTTTCAGTGTACCTCAAATGTGTACTTAAGAAGAGTACTCGAGTAAAAGTACTGAGTTACTCTCCAGCTCTTCCTCAGGGTGCAGGGTCTGACTTGCCCCCTTGATCCTGCGTTCATTAGGTCTCTGCTGGGGGATTGCAGTGTGGAGGAGTGTTTGCTCTGCGCAGCTCTTTGTTAAAGCCGCCCTCAGGGCTTCGGGGAAATGCTTAAACTAACAAGTGTGCAGCCGGCAGTTATCTGCGGATAATTGACCTTGAGTACACATCATTGATTTTAGGGATGCCGCGGTGGTTTAAGCGCTGCAGTTATATCGCGTGGCATAAATGGAATGTGTGTGGGTTTTATTCGCATTATGGAGAAGAGCTATATACTCACATACAGCGTGCATATAAAACACAGCATTTTCTATACCATTTATGAGCTGTGGGGTTCCTTTTATTTGAAACTTTAAATTAACAACCTCTTAGATTAATGTTTTGTAATTGACCCCGATCAAAGCTTAGCTCCAGTTGTTAAGCCTTCATTTTACAATGGTAGGCTATATAATGCGATATACTCAATGATTACAGCTGCAGATTTTCCGCTTAAAATTTATAGTTATTTTTGATTCAATGGGACCTTCACTTAAGATAGATGTAAACAAAAAAAGACTTTATCAACTACAGCAAACAACATTGACAAAAACAACCATTTGGTCTAAAATATGCATTTCATGGATACATACATTATCTCAGTCGACTTAAAGTGGACCTATCATGCTATATTTAAATAATATAGTGGAGGCCCATACCTATATAAGGCATATTTATACTTTTTTTTTTTCAAAATACCAAACAGATCATGCATATTAGCCATGCCTCATTTTGCTCAATTTGACAATTTATAGCTCTGCAGGGGCAGATTATGTGAGAACAGCACCATCTACTGGCCTGGCATATGTACTACAGCGTCTCCAGCGCTTTCGAACGGCAATGGCCGTGGCGGTCTCCTCCTGATTGGTGGAGTTGGCCCAATAGCTGTAGCGCCACGGTCCTGACGTCAGGACAGTGTTCAAATCTGGATCAGTTTTTATCAGATCCGTTGCAGCCCCTTTTTTAGAGATTTGGGTATGGAGGAAAATAGAGAGGGTTGTGTTTTCTGACACTTGGTGAGTTCCCTGGAACACCGGGGACACATATTCATGTATAAAAGACGTACAAAAGTGCATTTTGCATGATAGGTCCCCTTTAAGTAACCTGAAAAGGCCAAAGTCCCTGGAAGAAAGTCGGCACACACATGACATGTAAGAACAGCAGGGCCGTCCCTAGCCAACATGAGGCCCCACGCAAAGTTCTATGATGAGGCCCTCTGTTTCGCGAGCGTCGACGGGAGGGGGTGCTAGTGGAGCCTCGCAGCAGCGAAACCGTGCCGCGCCACACTAATTGCGCCGCATAAGCGCATAGGTGCGCCGCATTTTCGGCTCAGTTGAGGCACCCTCCGCAAGATGAGGCCCCCTCCGCAAGGTGAGGCCCCACGCAGTCTGCATGATCGGCCTGTAGGGAGGGACGGCCCTGAAGAACAGTATACAGTTTAATAGCTTAAAAGTCATTTAAGTAACTTAATTGGCACATCATGTAGTTATGCTAACTTTCTGCCTGGGAAGAAACCTATACTTTCTAATAAAAAAAAGTGGAAAGAGGAGAAGGGTGGCACTGCCAAGTTAAATGATCCGTCATTGTCCTAATTTACGAGTAACCACTTCCTTCATTTTCTCCTGATTGAGCATGTTATTTCTTGTGGAGGCGGCAAAGATGATTAAGGTTTTCTCACATTAATCACTTCAAGCTTTAGTCAGCTTTAATCGGCAGGATAGTCAGCATTTCCCGGATCTCAGAGAAACACTGTCTGTGTGATGCTGAGTTCATGTTGCTCAAAAGTGGTTTTGTTTGTGCAATCATTTTAATATCAATAATGAGCAACTACTCTGAAACTGTACAGTCAATTAATGTCAATTGTACGCTTGCAAAGCAATTCAGAAGTAGGGTATAAACTTTCTCTGCATGCAGCGATCAATAGCGGCTCTGGTCTGTTTCACTTTAACCTCATTTTGATACCAGCCATGGATCCACATAAACACACTGAATACACTTTAATATGAAAGTTACCGTACTGTAAAGTTATGCTTACCTTTTTGTTTTGTGTGCCTCTACTGGGACATGTCTCCATGCTTTGATGTTCAAAAAGCTCTTTATTTTTCTCATACTGCCTGTGCTGCAGCACCTCTTTTCACCCTCTGTCTGAAACCAGAGCCCAGTCTGCTCTGATTGGTTAGCTGGCCGGCTCTGTTGTGATTGGTCAACCGCTCAGAGATGTCACGCCCCTTAGCCTATCACTCACAATGAGTTGGAGCGCTAGCCAATAGAAGCGCAAAGTTTACGCTTTTGTGCTTACGCTATTGTCAATCTTTCAGTTTGTGTGTACAGACAGAGAGCGAAATACCGTTTCCCACAATCCCGAATACAAAAACAACAAATATATAATACAAATATGTATATACCTACACAATAAAAGACACATTTATACATATCCACACATATGACCTTAATAAAAGCACAACAATCAATACATACACAAATAACAGTCACTTCAATATCTTTGAGAATGTACATTAGTGCAAGACTGTCAATGTCATTATGTCACAGATGTAAACTTGTGATTTAAGCCTTTGCAGACCATTTACATGCACGGAAAACCTATATAACACACTACAGTGAAGGGAAAACCCCCCCAAAATCATAATAGGGCCTCTTTAAACTAGCTCCGACTTAATTTTTCTGTGTTTTTCTCCCACAGTACCCGCATGCAGACCCTCCAGGTGGACTCGGTGCAGCGCTGGATGGAGGATCTGCGCCACATGACGGAGGTGGAGTGCATGTGCGTCCTGCAGGCCAAGCCCATCGGGGTGGAGGAGGACGCCCAGCAGGGGGAGCTGATCGTGGCCTCGGGGGTCGGGGGAGGGGACCAGGTGGCGAGAAACAACCTGCAGACGCTGCTGCGCCGGGCGCTGGTGGTCAGCACGGAGCTGGGGAAGATGTTCCAGCGGCTGGAGAAGGGTCGCTGGCAGAGGGTCCACAGTACGGCCGTCAGGGCCAACTGCCACGTGCGCTCGCTGGTGCACGAGTACAGCGCCGCCCGAAACACACCGCCTGAGATGCAGAAGGTGAGTGATGACAGGGAAGAAGTCAAATAGAAAAAAGTGTATTTAATTACACCAATATCACAAAACATGATGCCTCAGATTAACACACATGCATGGCAGTGCTTTAAAGGTGGGGTAGGTAAGTTTGAGAAACCGGCTCGAGATCGCTAGAATTTGAAAATACACAACCGGAGAAAATCTGCCACTTCCTTACAGAGCCCCTCCTCCAACACACACGAACGCGCACATGACCAATGAGGGCACGAGATAAGTTTGTGCACAGATGGAAGGCTGACAGGCAGGTAGGCCATCCACTTATTTTAGCCGGGCCGGCTCAGATGATTGGTCGTGCTTTTTACAGTACTACGGCTTCCACAGATGACATTTTTGTATGGATTTTTTGTCAAAGCACTTAAGATATTCATTGCTATCGGGATGTTAAGAGCATTCCATGGAATATAACAAAAAGTGTATCTCGAGCCGGTTTCTCAAACTTACCTACCCTACCTTTAAGATAATAAATGGACACGATAGAGGGAAACATACAGCAGAAAGACAATAAAAACAACACAAATCAAAACAGTTTTTGGTCCTCAAAAATAATCAATGTTCCAAAATAAGACAAAGTGATGACAGGGAAGAAGTCAAATCAAATCAAAGTTTATTTATCTGGCCCAATATCCCAAAACACGATTGACTCAGTGGGCTTTATAGATTAACAAACATGAATGACAGTGCTAAAAGTTAAATCAAATCACAAGAATATATTAAAAGGACAAGAAAGAGTGAAACATATACAACAGAAAGACAATACTGTAGCGACCCTGCATAGGGTGCTGGGTGTGTCACTCAAGCGTCCCCCGTCTCTCTGCCAATCACGGAGCTGCACAGTAATGCTGGTCGGTGTGCGGGCCTGTGGTTGGGGGAGCAGAGGGGGGAGGGCTGGGGTGTCGTGACGTTGACCCTGTTGTGTGTGTGAGTTAGGGAGTGGAGTAGAGAGTAATGACAAACCTGTAACCTGTAACCTGAGCTGGATTCTATAACCGTAAGCGAACAAAGGAGTTATTAAAGCCAATCACTGGAAGCCTGTTTCCGACTCCCTTTGTCGAACGTTACAATACGAATACCACAAATAAAAACAGTTTTGGGTCCTCAAGGCTTTAAAATAATCAATGTTCCAAAATAGGACAAAGGCGAAGATATGCAGTGAAGTTTTCAGATCAGGCACTGAGACTTCCTGACACAACAATTAAGATTTAATTAGGACTTTTTCATGCTGTTACATTAAAACGTCTAACTTTAGAGTTCGATCCATTCATACTTTGCTTTGGCTTATCATCACACTAAGAATAGAAAATCAATTGGTCACTGCTAAATACATTTTTAAGTCTACACACACTCTCAATCCTAGGAGTGGATATTAGGTTCCTGAACGTTTTTGGATTTATCTAGCTATGTCAATGATCAGAATGTCGAAAGTTTTATTTTAAAGATAATATTTCTGTTTATAACAAATGTTGATACTAATGCATTTTCTCACAGTTGTATATGTTTCTTCTCTTCCTTTTGGGGCAGTATGAGAAATCTCTGCTGGACAAGTGTATGGAGCTGACCAATATCACAGAGAGGTAAGACTTTTAACAATTCTTTGATACAATTGCCGGGAAAAGAAGACGTTTATGTGGAGAAATATCCAAAACGTCCCTCCCCCTCAGGTGCCTTCACACCGATGATGAGTTCTTCCTGAAGTCAATGAGGGAGGCGATCCACGAGATCCTGACCGACGTCAGCGATTCCTTCAGCAACATGATCGACATGGCTTTAGCCAACGAGATCCGGGTATGTGACGTAATCATAAATATTGACCCAATATATGTATTCTGTATCGACATTGAGCCCCTCCACATGTGCTCCATAAAGTGTTCAAATATAATTCCTAAGTACAGATTTCCCATCATTCGGTGGAAATAATGTTGAATAAGAACCATGTGTATAAAAAAAGTAATTCAAGTCCTTTTTAAGTCCTTCAACTGTTACGCATTTCTGTATACTGCACCATGGGAAACAACAGTTCATCTTTATCCTCTTTGCCATCAAAACATTTGTCCTAAGGGCAATTTGAAAGATTCCTGGATGACATAAGAATCCCACAGCAGTGTCTGACAATATGATTTGCAATACTAGGTTTATTAAAGGTCCCCTATTATACTGTTTTTCATCAATATATTATAGGTCTCAGATATATACAAAACATGTCTCTGAAGTGTTTGGCTCCAAACACCAAACAGATCATTGCAGCATCCCATAATCCCCTCTGTTTCAGCCCTGTTTCAAAAGTGCTGATTCTCTGTCTGTTACTTTAGATGAAAATAAGGAGCCCCTCCCCACGCCCCTCTGAGAGATATTTGGTTACAAAGAACACAATGGTGCTCAAGGAGGAGATTCAGGTGATAAGGTGGTGGGGGGGGTTACCTTGGTTGGTGATTGGCTAATGGTTACTCAAGCCAAAAAATCGTTATGACATCATAAAGTGGCCAAAATCTGATCAGCTCATTTTCAGACAGGTTTTTATATAAATGGATCAGGACAAAAAGAGAGAGAATCTTTTTTCCTGAAACGTTTAGAGTCTCTTTACACAGAGGGGACACATGTTGACGTAGAGAAGACATGAACAAGTGGATTTTGCATAATAGGTGACCTTTAATAAAGAAATTGACACACAGTTTGATGTTCCTCCAGCTCCTGATCAAACAGATCGACTCCTCGGACAGCGTGCACACCATCGGCAGCGCCATAAGCAACCTGCTGTCGCTCACACAGGACGGCCCGCAGCTCTGCAGCATCATCGCCAAGGTACTGATTGACAGGTTGAAATGTTTCCGTCTGCGATGAACCACTGACGCATTTCATCGTGCAAAAAAACCCTGTGAGGTCGGAGATCCTGACGTCAGAGACAAGTCAGCGGCATGATGGATTATATTCTTAGATTTGTGATTTTTCACACTAGCCTTCCTCCTTGTCTTTGGCAGAAGCAGCTTCCTTTGATATCACTTCTCCACCCCTGTAGACACACCCCTCTTATGATCAGCTTCACCTTTTGCTAAAGTTCATCATCCAGCAGACCTGCAGCTATCTCTTTGAACAAGCCTCTAAAAAGCTATTTCACTCTGAGATAAGACGAGGCAGACCCGACAGCAAGTCTCAATTGGCCATTAGTTAACCGACTGCTTCCAGGATACTCTTGATAAGGCTATTCCTGATGGGCCACACACACAGGGAATAACACACACACGCACGCACGCACGCACGCACGCACGCACGCACGCACGCACGCACGCACGCACACACACACACACACACACACACACACACACACACACACACACACACACACACACACACACACACACACACACACACACACACACACACACACCTGCTTTGCTGCCAGATATTCAGATCAATACTGCCAGCTCCCATTAGGAGTGAGCATTGGTCACGAATGCAGGTTGCTCAGTCTTTACCCTTTAATCCGCTCCGCCTTTCTTACCTCCCTTTATATCCCTCATTCTCCTTTCTTTTTTTTTGTACTCTTATTTTGTAGATTGGTGCAGCAATGACTCTTAAAACCTGGTTATGAGTTAGCATTTCTACCACTTCCAGTTTCCTCGTCTCAAAGTCAATGATGTTCTTGAATTCGTTTTTAGTTAGAAGCCTGAAATAAGGTCTATGGTTAACATAAGCTTAAGAGATATTGATGTTTGTTCTACGACATAAAATACATCAGTAAATACCCCACTTGTGAATGTCTGAAGCTTCTATCTCTTAAAAAACGATGGTTGCCAACAAACAACTAAATGAGACTATTAAATGTCATCTTCCCGAGTGTTAGCCGCCTTTAGCTTAGCGGTGTTGACATGAAGTCAATCGAACACAAAGTAGTTTGTAGCGTTAAGATGTCATGTTAACTTTTACTTAAAATCTCAAAGTGGTGTTATTATGTGTAGAGGATCATGCTCCATAATCCAATGTAAATATCCCATTGGCTTTCTGTAGCGGGAGCCATTGCAATGCTAACTTCAAGGTTAGCCATAAACAAATTCAACAACGTTCAACAACAAAAATAAAAGCTGTTTTTCTTTACTTCAGTCTTTAGTCGAGGTCCGATTGATTCATAAATAACTGCACATTTTAGGTCTGCAACTGTTATCAGGGTGTGTATTGCACATGTACCTCGCTAAATTGAAAAGCTTAAAAAACAGAGTGAGCCCTCAGAGAGGCGTCGGCAGCACCTGCCAATGACTGCTAATGAATACCCAAAACAAAACATCCTCCACCTGCGTCTGAATTAATGAACTAGCACCAGTCAGTCTGTCACACACTCACAAACACACCCTTTTTTACAGAAGTGTGTATCCTCTGGTTCATATCCAAGCTCTTCACTAATTATTATTTTCCACAGCCTGCTAACTTTACTCACGCATTTGTTTAAAAACCTGCAATGAGGCGTTAAATGTTTGGCTCTTGATATTTCTTGTCATTCTTCTCTTGATAGACAGTGTTTAGAGAGTGATGAGCTGAAGAAGGGAGGTGCACACATGTGTGGAAGTGAAGCATGCAGCATGAGAAATAAAGATGAATCATAGTGTTTGCAATGATGGAAGAACCAGATGAGAACAGTGTAATGGATACCAGACAGTTTGAGGCGGTGGCAGCTTCTGAGTATTGTGTTATAATTAAATCGATATTTAACGGCAGGTCCTAATTGTTGCTAACACTTCAACACATAAGGGTCGTTTGTCAATTCATAAATGGGTTTTGTAGAAGATTTCAAGAGGCCATATTCTGCTTTTTGGGGTTTTCCGTTTCCTGTAGTGTGTTATAGGTTTTTGTGCATGTAAATGTTCTGCAAAGGGTAAAATCCCTGTTCCCACCAAGGTGCTTTTATTGGTTAGTGCTTCAACACACTGTAAGCCAGCCAGCTAACCAATCAGAGCAGACTGGGCTCTGGTTTCAGACAGAGGGTGAAAAGAGGTGCTGCAGCACAGGCAGTATGAGAAAAATAAGACACTAAATACACATATGAACCTGAAAATTAGAATAATATGTCCTCTTTAAAAATGACTCAAACTTGAACTAAATAAGTGTTTACTGAACTAAAGATTTCAATACTTAAAGCTGTATAATTGACTATTGTGGTTACTGTAATCATAGCATTTGAATAATATTACCTTTTATATTTAATGACAAAGAAGCAGTTGCCTTCTATAGCAATGTCAGGCAAAGAGTGATTCATTTGTTTCTGGCTACAGGATTTAGGAGGCGTGTGGCAGTGGGTTAGTGCGATGATCTTCGAATCAGAGGATAGCAAGTTCAAACCCCACTGCAGTCAGCATGTCGTTGTGTCCCTGAGACACTTCACCCCAAACTGCTCCTGTGGGGATTGCCCACAGTATTGAGTATGTAAGTCGCTTTGGATAAAAGCGTCTAACAAGTGTCATGTAATGTTATGTAATGTTATGTTATGTAAATCAAATATTCACTTTCTTGGAGGGAACAAAGTAGGTGCGTGAGATCTGCCGTCTCATTCCTTCGCCTCATTCATAGGAACAAATCCCAAGTATTTTATTCTTCATAATGTATGTGTGGTTTATATTATTGCAGGATCCATAAAGCACTTTTCTGTAGTTCTCAGTTTCTCTAACTCTAATCCCAAATGTTGTGACTGAATGAAATGCATCTGCTTTAACAAGCAGGACAGAACAAGCTGTTCAATTCATGTTCAAACACCGTCCTTTATTTGATGACCCAGTCATAATGACAAAGTAGACAAAATATTAAAAAAGCTTTTAAAGTGTGCTCCTAATTCACCAGAACATCTTTTTATATCACAGAGATAAATCATTATACAAACAATGATTCACATTTTCAGGTAGATTTTCATTTTCACCTGATCAATATGTTGAGGAAGCAACAAAGCGTGAGAGCATACTAAAAAGGAAAAATGTAAATGATTAGACGGTGTTTAATACCGAGCTGTGTGCCATCCCATAAATCTAACAGCAGCTGGGATATTACAGAGCGACCGTGTCACGGTGTGGAGGGGAGTTTGCTGTCTCAGAGTTTACACACCGTCATGACAGATACTGATTTAAAAGTGTGTGTGTGTCCTTGCTCTGAAAGTTGTATACGCAGGTTGTGAGAGCATGATGTGGCGATAACTCAGGCCGGGTGAGCAGCAGCAGTGTGTCGTCAAAACTACGTAGATAGAGAGCAGCGATGCATCATTTTGTGATTTCTTTTTCGGAAATGCAACATGGACTATGGCATGATTGGTGGAATATCTAAATTAGGTATTTTGGTGCTGCAAACAAGTCCTGGTCTTGAAATGTTATTATACAGACTTAATAATCCTCTTAAAAATCACACAATATATGATACAATGATATATTGATGACTAATGTTTTAAAGATGACATATTATGCTTAGTTTCAGGTTCATATTTGTATTTTTCGCATCAACTGAGACATGTCTCCATGCTTTAATATTCAAAAAGCTCTTTATTTTTCTCATGCTGCAGCAGCTCTTTTCACCCTCTCTTCATTTAAATTAGACTGCACAAGCCAAGTGTTATTCTTATTCTAACAAGCATTATGATTTTGCTTTGTCCACCAACCTTTTCTCAAACACAACGAGGTCCTTGAAAAACTAAAAGGTTTTACTGACTACTTTTTTTGTTTAAAAATGAAGAAGTAAACTGTCTTCTACCTCAAGAAACTGCGGACGCTTTGTGAGATCAGTTCAGTTCAGATTATTATGAGATGGAAAGAAATGACACGCTGTCTCGGCCTTCACATGCAAACAAACGGATGGAGATGATGATGATGATGTTAGTGCAGCAAGTACCGAAATGCACGGGTGTGAGGATAAATGTGTTTTTTGGCTTCATTGAAGGAATGAGAATGAAGTCAGTGGAAACTAGAAGTTGTTTAAGTGGGAAGAGCTCAGCGATCTGTGAAGAGGAACCGCAGCAGAAAGTCTGTAAAGATGAAACAAACAGAGAGGCAGTTTTAATACAAACTGATGAATAAAACTGTCTGGTAATCAGACTGGAGGTAAAATATATCCTCTGATCGATTTCGGTTTAAGTGTGGATAAAGTAAGGCAGCTTAATGCTAAAAAAGTAGTCTTGAAGCAAAAGTATTCTACAATCCGTCTAAGTTACTACTGCGTTATTTCACATGCAAACAACCCTTATCATGCACAAGTACAAGTATTGCTTAAATTCCATAAAACATGCTACTGTAACTACATAATGCACTTACCACAAAAAACACCATTATGAAAGATACATTACCATCATCACCAAAACATTTCCATAGGCTTAATTTAATAATGTGATTGCAATGTGATTTTTATATTTCATAGTTTCATATTCCTCCTAATGGAAATGTTTCGGGCCATTGTTGCGTATTTGCACTTGTTGGCCACCATACCTCATTATCAAATGAATATTTAAATGCAGTTTGATGGTTGTGACTTGATCTCTTGTTAGGCAGCTTTGGAAATCTTTGATACCTGGGAGTAGCACACTTTAAAACTAATATAAACGTTGTATTCAAAGACACCAAACGTGGCGCTGTCACCAAATAACTAAAGCAAAATCTATTCATAGATTCTCCACAGACTCACTCTGAACAGTATTTACCTAAATCTAAATCAACACCTGCGTCACAGAATAACAACAGGATCAACAACCTCTCTGGAGTTTCAAAAGGTTTAATGAAAGCAGTCGCTGTTCGCAGTTCTTCCAGGTAAAGCAGGACAGTAATGTGTAGGCGGCTCACAGCAGGATGATTAGTCTCTGAGCGCCCCGACACCATGGCCCGCAGCATATGAGACATGCCAGCCCTGTATAATGGCCTTATTAGGATAATGGAGGTAGTTACAGGCTTCGTCTTCCTCCAGGTAATTCTATCTATCTGCACGCTCAATACAATGCAATACCTGCAAGTGTTTTTCCGTCCGAGGGGTGCTTCAGCGTAGACATGGAGCTAAAGCAAGAGCTATTTCTGTTTGTTTACGCCATAATCCAGGAGAAAATGCTCAGCTATTATAGCCATCTTTTTTCAGCTTTTCCATTCATGAAATATGTATATCTTGGCGGTTTTTACCTGACATGATAAATTGTGCGAGGCATTTCATAGATTCTGTGTTTGGCAACCTCGCTGAGTAAAGCCGGCCAAATCCATCGGTCATGTCGGGTCCCCTGGACTCTTTAAACCGGCTGCTGATGTTGGCTTACATCTGAGGACCTGCTGCCCAGCAAGGAGCAATTTGATCCATCATTTCCAACAATCATGCGTGCTTCAAGACGAGAGCTGATTGTGACGTACAGTGCATCATTTGATGTTATGAGGCCTAATGGAAGGCCTGTGAAAGTTATAAAAGAGCTGCGCTACAATTTTAAGTATCAGTGTTGGGATGTAATAAAGTATATTTACTCAAAAATGTTGCTTAAATATAATTTTGAGATTCTTGAGTATTTCTTTATTTAAGTATTTTCATTTTATGTTACCTTAAAGTGGACCTATCATGCTATATTTGAATAATATATTGTAGGGCCATACCTATATAAAACATGTCTGTGAAGTTTTTTTTTCAAAATACCAAACAGATCATGCATTTTAGCCATGCCTCATTTTGCTCAATTAGCTCTTTTCCAGCCCTGTTTTTGCAAGGGCTGATTCTGTGAGAAGTCTTCTTCGCTGCTTTTGTGGCAGACTACAGCGCCACTTACAGGCCTGGCATATGTACTACAGCGTCTCCAGCGCTTTCGAGCTGCAATGGCCGTGGCCCAACCCCCCATTCCCCTGATAGGTGGAGAGTTGCCCATATAGGCGGAGCTCCCCGTTTCTGACGTCAGAACAATTTCAAATCTGGATCAGTTTTTATCAGATCCATTGCAGCCCCATTTTTAGAGATTTGGGTATGGAGGAAAAGAGAGAGGGTTGTGTTTTCTGACACTTGGTGAGTTCCCTGACACACCGGGGACACATATTCATGTATAAAAGACGTACAAAAGTGCATTTTGCATGATAGGTCCCCTTTAAACTTTTACTGCATCACATTTTGGAAGACAATATTACACTTTTTACTCCTCTGCATTTATCTCTCAGCTTTAGTTACTTTTATTAGCAATAACAAATTTAGGTCAACTAAACAAGTAGATATTAGTATTCTTATAGGTTAAGATATCCAGCAGCAGTATACAAAATAGTTACAATTGGCTCCAAATGTACCTGTGGTGATGAACACATGAATGCATCAATAATCATAATCCAATAATTTGTTATATTTGATATTTACGCTTAATTAGTTTTACTTTTGCTAATTTTAATATTTTGAGACTCTCAATCATTCTGTTCACATTTTTCAAAGACACCTGCTGTGCTGAAGACTTTGTTATTGTTGTGGGACCTGAGCGTATCGTATCTAGCGTCAGTGCAGTTTTATGAAGCACTGTGGACCTATTCTAATGCTGAAACATGTATTTAATAACTCTTTCTTCCCCCACAGGAAGGAGCCGTGGTGTCCCTGTTTAAGATCTGCAGGCAGGACCGCTTCAGAGATCTGTACGCTCACGCTCTGAGGACGGTGGCCTCCATCTGCTGCGTGGAGGAGGGCATCAACCAGCTGGACAAGGTAACACCTCTCATGCATACACAACACACATTAAAGATGACATAAGAAAGAATGAAACGATATAATAGAGAAGAATGAATGTCAAGATTGATTTACATAATGCAAATAACTTATTGTGTGCATAGAAAATCAATTAAAATGGAGAGAAACATGGCAACAAATATGGAAGCCCTGACGGTCAAGTGAGACAAAACAATTATAATCTTGTGATCTTGTGATGTTTTCAGTGAAACAGGAGGGGTAATAAGGTTTTGCAAATACAATTTACTTTCTCTAAACCCACGATACATATATTGTTTGCTAGCACGATATGTATCATTTCACACTTTTTGTTATTTTAGCTAGAAATGTAATTGAATCCTATATTTATGTAATATATATGGTAAAAGTACATGCAGGGCCGGTTTTTGACATAGGCGACATAGGTGGTCGCCTAGGGCGCCAGATCTGGGGGGGGGGGCGCTGCGCTGGTAGCTCTTGGAGGGAAAAAAACATGTTTGACCGTTGGTGCTCATCCTAATTTTCAGCCTTGATGTAACAACATTCATAATTAAGTACATTTAACACCCTTTTCATTTGCCCTGTACGATGGGCGCAGTAAGTGATGAAACTGGGGGATGTTGGCTTATCAGGCGCCCGCAGCTCACAGCCAAAGTGCGAGTGAGCGTGGGAGCGAGCGAGGGAGAGAGGGAGAGAGAGGGAGGGCGCACCGGTACCGGCGCTGTTGTTATTAGCATCTGGTGCTAGCTGCGCTAACGGATATAAGAAGAAGATGTTTCTACAACAAGGGTCTACAACCAGCTAAAATCTCGCCGAGGGCAGCAAATTGTCTAGAACCGGCCCTGGGTACATGGAGGAATTAAAACACACCTGGAAGAAACCAAGAACTCACTTTAGTACTTGGGGTGGCATTGCACTTCAGCCTCTTGAGGCCAAAATAGGTATTACAACAACAAACACAAAAAGAAAGTAAAGGAAACTTGTAATAAGGATACTGGCAACACACACTTTTTCTCCTCATTGGCCTCAAAGGGTTGCCGTACACACCGATCCAGATTTTCATTTGCTGGAAAATACTCTCATGCTTCATTGACAGTAATCTGAGGTAATGACAGTACTTCCAGTAAAGTACTTTGCCTCCCTGCAGTCCAGACGTTCACGTTCACACCGATCAGCTGAAGAACAGTCTCACTACTGTTGCACTCATTCAGATTTTCAGCCGTGCTCTCACGTCTCATGCAAAGACTGCGAGGCTAGTTTATTTTCACAGGTGATCATGTGCCAACAATAGCAGCAGCAGCAGCAGCAGAGACGAGAAACACAGTGAGCGAGGAATCAAAGATCACACACTTAAACAAAGGGGTTCTTTACTGGGAAGTTCAATAAAGTCTTTCAGGTATTGGGTTGGCCTTTTAAAGATAATCCAAACTAGTTCTGCATTGGTTTCAATGTACAATAGCTTTTTTTATGATTACCTATCAATGATAACCCTAACCCTAACCCTATGAACACATTATCATAATCCAGTAATTTAATAATAAGGCATAACACATTATTTTATTAAAGTATGATTTCAAATGCAGGACTTTTACTTGACAATCCGGTATTGGTACTTCTATTTAAGTTAAAGTTCTGAGTACTTCTTCTATCACTGGATTTGACTCACTGCTACCATTAGACTCAATCAGAAGAAGCCGTTTATACAGACAGGGCGTGCCAGTCCTCTGTTTATCCCTCACAATAAATAATTGATGTGGCTGTGTATTGTGTAGGAGGCATCAGTGCAGCCTCTGTGTTGGTAGTTATATTCCTGTAATGTTACTTTTTCTTGGGGGAAACTTTGGTCTGCAGCAGTCGGGTTCTCCGGTTTTCTATTAACGTGATTACATTTTCATGAATGAGTTTAGCGGGTTCACTTACCTCAGGGCAGGGGAGCGCCATTTAACGATCGCTGTATAATTTTAGGATCGGAGACAGTGAGAAAATAGGCATCATGCTGTTTACCGCTGGCTTCTCTTTCTGATGACAGAATGATACAGTACACTCACTGAGAGATGAGTCATGATTTACTGTGTGTCTGTGTTCAGAGATGAGATCATTATAGGAGACCTCCTGACTGCTGAGCTCACAGGTCAAACTCCTCACTGTGTGTGTGTGTGTGTGTGTGTGTGTGTGTGTGTGTGTGTGTGTGTGTGTGTGTGTGTGTGTGTGTGTGTGTGTGTGTGTGTGTGTGTGTGTGTGTGTGTGTGTGTGTGTGTGTGTGTGTGTGTGTGTGTGTGTGTGTGTATAAAGTAAAGAAGGCAGGGAGACAGAAAGATAATGACACATCCTTCTTTGTTTGTCCTCGTTTGTTCTCTTTTGAGAATTAATCCAAAATAAACAACAGACGCACCTGTGTCAAGCGAGCGTTCACAGAAAGACAAATATAACCTGAATCGGGCTAGTAATGATGCCACAGCGGTGTCTCTGCTCGGCAGCTGGGACAGTAGGAACCATCAGAGTGTGAACACTTGTTTCTTAACGGGAACCAAAGTCCGCCTCAGATTAGCATCCTGGTCCCGGGGGGAGGGGGGGGAGGGCTGTCAGGCGAGTCTACGCCACCGAGCGCTCAGGCTTGAGAAACACACCTGTCATTGTTGAAGGGTGATCGGTATCATCTGTACTGCTCATTGGTGGATAAACTGTATATTAGCTCAGTTTTATCCCCAACTGGAACATCATAGCATGGTGTTGAAGAGTCTTGATGAGGAATGCAGCTGCTAAAGAAGTATTAAGACAGAAAGGTTCAACAGGAAGTGTGGAGGACGGATTACTGGGATGTGGTGTGTTTTAAGTAAACCTCTATATTGTGCTACACTGCAAAAGATGACCTTTAGCTTACAGTTTTCAAATATTGATTATAACTTAAAGGGGACCTATCATGCAAAATGCACTTTTTCATGTCTCTTCTACATCAACATGTGCCCCCTCTGTGTAAAGAGACTCTGAAAGTTTCAGGAAAAAAGATTCGCTCACTTTTTGTCCTGATCCATTTATATAAAAACCTGTCTGAAAATGAGCTGATCAGATTTTGGCCACTTTATGATGTCATAACAATTTTTTGGCTTGTGTAACCATTAGCCAATCACCAACCAAGGTGACTACTGCCAACCATATCACCTGAATCTCCTCCTAGAGCACCATTGTGTTCTTTTTAACCAAATGTCTCTCAGAGGGGCGTGGGGAGGGGCTCCTTATTTTCATCTAAAGTAACAGACAGAAAATCAGCACTTTTGAAACAGGGCTGAAACAGAGGGGATTATGGGATGCTACAATGATCTGTTTGGTGTTTGGAGCCAAACACTTCAGAGACATGTTTTGTATATATCTGAGACCTATAATATATTGATGAAAAACAGTATAATAGGGGACCTTTAAATAATATAAAATAATTAAATGAAGCACACACTAGAGATGTCATACAGACAGAGGAAGAAGGGAATATACGGAATCACTCATGTAGTTTGCCTAAGAAACAAAACTTGGGGCCGCTGATTGGCTTCATGGTAAGAACAGGGAGCACAGAGGCAGTATCTGCTGCCCAGTACGCGAGTTCGACTTCGACTTGCTGAACCAGCATGTCGAACCCTCTGTTCCCCCCCCTTCAACACTGCATCTATCAGTAAAGACACTGTCTGGCCTTAAAATATCTAACCAAAAGAACAGTACATCTTGCCCGTACGTGCTATTATATCTAACTTCTCATTTAAATCAAAACAAAAACTGCACTCTGCACAAGCATAATATCTGAACCCTGGCTTAAGGTCATGGAGCTTGCCAAAATTTATGTTTTATGTCTTGC
>NW_022987778.1:2143777-2266277 GCF_902827165.1 Trematomus bernacchii
AAAGCACCCACTGTCCCTAACGAGGGATGCCTCTCTCTCTCAGAGCTGTGTGACAGCGCCTCCTGTGGTGAGGTGTTCCTCCTGGCCTCTGCAGCGCTGGCTAACATCACGTTCTTCGACAGCATGGCCTGTGAGATCCTCCTGCAGCTCAACGCCATCCACATCCTGCTGCAGGCCTGCAGGGACCGGCAGAGGGTCGACACGCCCTACTCCAAAGACCAGGTGCAGCACCAGATCAGATCAGATTTATGCACTTTACCGAGTCCTTGTTGGGAAATGGTTTGGTTAAAGCTGCATGAAAACACGTCACTGCATATGAGTTCAAGTTAAAACCCAAAGGAATGATCAGTAGAAAGTTACATACATAGGAAGGATACTCAGGGCCGTCCCTGGCCAACATGAGGCCCCACGCAAAGTTATATGATGAGGCCCTCTGTTTCGCGAGCGTCGACGGGAGGGGGTGCTAGTGGCACACTAATTGCAGCGCATAGGTGCGCCGCATTTTCGGCTCAGTTGAGGCACCCTCCGCAAGATGAGGCCCCCTCCGCAAGGTGAGGCCCCACGCAGTCTGCATGATCGGACTGTAGGGAGGGACGGCCCTGAGGATACTATATACATTATACAAGTGTGCAAAAATAGTTGCACGTTGGTCACCTCCAACAATCTCTTGCACTACTTTTCTATTCTGTTTCTTTTTGCACAATATTTGTTGTTTGATGTCTTTTATATTTATGTTGCATCGTTGAAAGAGCCTGGTACTTAAGTTTTTCTACACTACACTTTAGCTACTGTGCATATGACAATAAAACCTTTGAATCTTTAATTGTTTTTAAATCTAAATGCATTGTGGTAGAGTGTTGGTACCATAGTTACAAATTGTTAAAGGTAGGGTAGGTAAGAATGGAGAAACCAGCTCGAATGCGCTAGAATTTGAAAGTATTGCCCAATGAGGGCACGAGATAAGTTTGTGCACAGATGGAAGGCTGACAGGCAGGTAGGCCATCCAGTTATTTTAGCCGGGCCGGCTCAGATGATTGGTCGTGCTTTTTACAGTACTACTGCTTCCACAGATTTAATGTATTTATTGTCAAAGCATTTAATGTATTCATTGCTATCGGGATGTTAAGAGCATTCCATGGAATATAACACAGTGTTTCTGAAGTGAATTACATACCCTACCTTTAAGGGTGTAATTATGTTTTGACCCTTTATTGTTTTATTCTCAGGTGGTGACCATCTTGGCGAACCTCTCAGTTCTGGAGCAGTGTGCTCCTGAAGTCCTGCAAGACCAAGGTACACCTTCTTACTCTTATTTAAAAATACAGTAATAATAATAATAATAATTCATAAATGGACGTTGCACGGTCACGAAACATCTGTGTAATTCTTCCTTTATCCTCAAGATGGCAGCTTCAGACTATAAGGGAAGAAGCCTGAAAGTGCTTTAATAAAACATCAACCTACTGAGCATATGCACATAATAAAAAATAAAAATAAAATACCTAAATACTATTTTAAATAATTTAGTTATCCCTTCAATTCAGTATTTTTTTAATTTAAATGTTTGCATGCAAATCTACCCCGTTAAACATATTCCATTTAATACAACCCAATTAAATTAATCATGTTAATAATAAAATACACGCAAAGACTTTAATTGTGCCAGTATCTGTTAAATTGAACAGCATTTAAATTCTTGCTCTAATATATATATTGGTCCTTCAGTCGATAAACATTTATAAATGAATCTAAGGGCTTGTTATTGTTTCCTTTACAGAATATTTATGCAATTTGACAATGACTTGCCAAAACTGTTCATGCTTTTATAATGAAGTTGTGAATCTCAGCACTTATGAAGAATAACTTGTAACCCTCACTCTGCTGATTTTATCTCACCTCGATCTTTTTCGTAGCGTTTGATTACGCTTTCTAACTGCACGGTTGGTTTAAATCCTTTTAGAGAGTGGTTGTGTGAAATTGGGCTTTTTTCCAAATCACCTGAGCACTTTGTTATGTCTGAGTCTTTTTTTGCTTATGTTTCAATTTGATGTGTTTGTTGGCTTGTGTCTGCCGAAACTGTCGGTTTCCTCTTTTCGTTCTTCCATAATCTTTTCTTTGTGTGTTTTACTGTAACTTCTGTACCATATGTCTTCCTTTCTGTGCATCAAAGATGTATCTATTATCTATTGTACAATGCCATGTCTTTTTATGCTGCTGCAACACCAACATTTCCCAAATTGTGATCAATAAAGTCATTCTTATCTCGTCTTATCTTATCTCTGTTCCCCTGACACCTCTGAATCTTTGGTTTCATGCTAATCTGTAGGATGCTTTATGTCTCTTCCCAGGAATCGAGCGCCTGCTGCTGCTCCTCGGAGAGAAGCCGTCCTCCGTCAGTCCATCGGAGGGCGCCGCCTGCGAGCGAGTTCAGCAGAAAGCCGCTGTGACTCTGGCCCGGCTGAGCAGAGACCCTGAAGTCTCCCAGATAGCCATCCAGCTCAAAGGTAGGGCAGACATGAGGATTCCCAATAACACTTTTGATGATTCCTCCCATCTGACGCCTCTTTATAAAAGCATTCGGTCGAGAATGTGTGGGTTTTGGGCCTCATTTGTCTCCTGTGTGTGAAAATTAAACATTAAGTTAGAATTCAATTTGCCATTGTGAGAAGAATAAAGTATTATTCTGCCTATATTCTTCTTCTTGAGAGGAGCAAATATACTGTAGTGCTGAAAAACTGTAAAACACAACACTTAAAGGTCCAATAAACCCTGCTGGCAAAAAGTTAAAAAGCCTTGAATCAGTTTTATGGAGAAATTCTTAAAACACAATCCATGCCTATGTGATTCAAAATGATTATCTTCTGTGTGACCAAACGGTGGAAGGAGACCCCGGAAATAGACTATATTTCAGTCTTGTGACACAGTAGTAATTGAAAGGGTTGTAACTTTGTCATTTTGATAAAAAAATTTGGTTAATATTGAGCATACGACTGGATGAATGAAGAATGATCTGTTGTGTGAGAGAATGCAAATAGGGCTTTTGATATAGATTTGCTGCTGGGGAAACGGCCCCCTGTAACCTCTCATTATCAACATTTTACTCAGTTTTCGGATTCCCTGTTCATCGTACAGTACATGCATGCGTCAAAAACACTAGTTTCTCAAACAGCATTTAATAAGTGATCAAATAAGCAATTTTCCCTGTTGTTACAAATGTAGCTGCTCTGATGCAAGAAAAATGTGATCTGTCAATAAAGTGTTATCGTATCGTAGGTAAAAAAGGGTAATGCCATTATAACAACTCCATTATTCACTGCATTGTAGTTGGATCCTATTTGTCATCATTCTTGAGGGAGTTAGTGAACAAGTATTACATTTTTCCTTATTAAACGTTTATTGACGTCTTAATCTTCTGACATTTTTATCAACATCTGAAAAAAAAAAGTGTTTCTACTCTGAATGTCTAAGCGATTGCTGTCTCTGTTCACATCTGTTTATATTTGATATCAAAAGGGAACATTTGTAACGCTTATTTGTTTCCCTCCGCTGTCTGTAGCTGTTCCTCGTCTCATTGAACTGTGCCGCTCCCCCACTGAGAGAAATAACAGCGACTCAGTGCTGGTCGCTTGCCTGGTAGGTACAAAGTGTGTGTGTGTGTAGCCTTAGATATGTTTGAACGACTCCCTGTCATGAATGCAAATATCTAATTCAAACAGCCCATCTCAGTCAAATACTATACATTTTCAGCTGTACTCGCTATATGGTACTTACATTAAATAGTACAAACTGAGGGCATTATACCGCGAGCCTGCATGTGTTTAACATCAGAGCACAAATGACTGTCCAATTTAATTACATCCACAGGGCAATGTGTGAGAATTGAAAATATATCACACCCTCCGTATCTTTAAGCCATGTGGAGATAGCTGACGGATCTCAAACGTTGTATGTTTTAAATATGTACATATCATGAATAAAAGCCCTGCTCGCCTCTTACTGTATCACTCTCTCATTCTGATCATGATTATTAGGACCAGATGAGGGGATTTGAAGCCCATAATGGTCAGGGTCTTAATTGGGCTGCCTCACTCTCCTCCTCACTGTACTCTCGCTCGTCCATTCAAATTAATGTGATTCTATTTTATCCCTTTTATCCGAGGGGTCACGTAGAGCAATTGTAGGTGTTGAATTTGTACCTTCAAAGGTTTGCTGAGCTTTCACACTTTTGTAATCATACGTGTTGGAGCCTCTGCTGGGTGGATTGGCTGGAGACGTCACACACATGTTCTCCTGAAAACACATGAGGAGGGTTTGAAAAAAGGACATGGTGGATTATTGGAATAGGTTTCTTGGAACTGGATTTAGTGCAGTATAAATACATTTGGAGATTTTGACTGGGACTCAGACACATAAGGGGTTTTGAGGGGTTTACAATAGGATAAGATCATATCAAATCAAGTTTTATTTTTATAGCACATTTTTAAAACGATTTTTATTCGAGCCAAAGTGCTGTACATACAATACAAATACTTTACAATAAAGACACTTTACAACAAATACAACAGCACAGTTTGTACAGAATATCAGTATGAGAAAAAACGATAATATTAGGTAAGGTATTAGGTAAGATAATATAACAATATAACATAAGATAGGATACAGTACAATAAGATAAAACAGGATAAATCAGATGAAATGAGATTAGATAAGAAAAGGTAAGACAAAAGTACACAAGATTTATAAGCATACAAATAAGGGAATACTTGTAAGTAACGGTATGAATAAAAATAAAAACAATAACATAAGGTCATGTTAGTGTTTGCATACCACAGTACCATCATTAGATTACATTAGATACAATTCTGTGTCCTTCTGATTCTCATTCAACTTCATTGTCATTGCAAAAAGCACAAATGCTGAGAGCAGTTAGTGTCTTACCAAAACAGACAGTACAGTGCAGTGTAATCTATAGAAGGATATAGGTATTAACATATAACAAGCTAAAGTATATACAGTATGAACAGTACATATGGGTATGAAGAATATAAATTTAAAGATATATAATTATCGGCTCAATAATATCATGCATTATGTGTTTTACTGGTTTTACTCATACATACAGTACTGATGTGTGTTTGCCATCATTATTAAATTACCTTAGATACAATTCAACCTTATTGTCATTGCACAAAGCACAAATGCTGAGACCAGTTAGTGTCTTACCAAAACAGACAGTGCAGTGCAGTGTAATCTATAGAAGGATATGGGTATTAACATATAACAAGCTAAAGTATATACAGTACATATGGGCATATATATAATTATTGGCCGAATAAGATCATGCATTATGTGTTTTGCTGGTTTTACTCATACATACTGATGTGTGTGTGTGTGTGTGTGTGTGTGTGTGTGTGTGTGTGTGTGTGTGTGTGTGTGTGTGTGTGTGTGTGTGTGTGTGTGTGTGTGTGTGTGTGTGTGTGTGTGTGTGTGTGTGTGTGTGTGTGTGTGTGTGTGTGTGTGTGTGTGTGTGTGTGTGTGTGTGTGTGTCAGGCTGCCTTGAGGAGGCTGGCAGCGGGGTGTCCAGACAGCATCGAGGCGGCGGACCACCAGCAGCTGATCAAACCGCGACTCGTGGACTCCTTCCTGCTGTGCTCCAACATGGAGGAGAGCTTTGTGTGACGCGCTGCTCAGGAAACAGAGGGCAGAGCTCAACTCCTGCGAAAAGATGGTGTACGTTCACCGTTTCATGAGAGGAGAGGACTAATGAGCAGCGTCACTCATGAGCAAAGCATCCATTCCCAAAGCAGAGCTTCGGTTCGTCACTGAGAAGGTGTTTTTTTGTCCGAAAATCATGCAAAAATGTAAAAAGATTGTGTCAGCTTGCATGAATCCAGAAGTAAATGTACATACATGCATTGCCCAGTGCAACCAAGGGACCTTATTAAATGCTATGAATGTGTACCGTTTATTTTGTTCCTCTGGGAAATGTATATCAGTAAGCATTTTGTACAATTTGACAAATGAAAGGATAACCTCCAGAATGAAACGCTTTATATTCTGCCACTGTGCAATTTATTCGTACAATGTCTCAATATATTGTCTACGAAGCATGTTGGCTATCTGAGAGACAGAGAAAGAGATTTTTCAAGAGGATCGCACGGTGAAATGCCTCCGATACAAATGATCCGAAGCATCTGGAGTACCGAGATTTCTGTCTGCAGAAATTCTCTTTATTGTCTCAAAGAAAATATTATCTGTTTTGTGTTTTCAATCAGAAGCCACTTCACCTTTTAAAACTAAATTATTACAGTTGGAATAACTTCTTTTCAGTTTGATGTTTGAAGGCCTTTATTCACTATTCAACGCGCATTGTGTGGCATGTTGAGTTATTCTATTAAACTTTTCATGCCATTGAGTCAAATGTTTTATCCACCACTGGAGAATGAATCTATACAAATGGTCTTGGATTTGAATAAATAAATACTTTTTATTTAAAAAGAAATACCATTGTTGTATGCCATGCATGGAATAAAGGCAATATTCAGTGTCATTCTAGTGAATTACTGTCACAAAGCTGTTTGCTTCTTTATTAAAAAGGGTATATAAAGTTCATCCATAAGAACTTTACTGAGAATGTTTGGAACTTGCAAGAACACCCAGATAACATATAGAAGAGTTTGCTGACAGAACAATTGAAAAGGAATACAGGGCCACTTCAAATTTGCTTTTTTTGTTTTGAGATAAATATCAGAATACAGAAAAAGTCTGAACTCAGACTAGCTTGTGAACTCACTGTAAAAAAATAAACCGATTTTCCTTGGTGGAGACCAAAATCAGAGCGAAGAAGACAATACAATTTGGACTTATTACATTACATTACATGTTACTTGTTAGACGCTTTTATCCAAAGCTGCGGGGTTTGAACCTGCAGCTCCCTTGATCCGAACACCATCGCTCTATCCACTGCGCCACACGCCTCCTCGTATATTCGCCAGGTGGCCAGAAATAAAATATAATGTTTCTCAATGTGTCGATTTTGTATTTATAACCTATTACCCCCAAATGTCCAAAAATCACTCATTGGAAGTTTTAGTTGACATGCACACCTAGTGGACTTCTGAGAAGATGAAACTCTGGGTGTTTCTCAATGTCGAGGACGCTTGCTTGGTAGCACATGTACCTCTGAGTCAGTTGCTTCAGAAGCGAGGCAAGAATCCTTCCAAGCCTCGGAAAACGAAGAATGGTGGAACAGGCTAACAGGTGTGCGTCATATGCGAGGCCCCGCCTTAAATGGAGAGCGATTTCCGCCAAAGATTTGGAAATTGGTCCGTGCGCAAAGCATTGTGGGGATTTTAAGACCGCGGAGTCTACACATGTGGAGCCTCGAAATTTCCCGCAACGAAGTACGCCGGCCTCGGTAGAATTCCAAGTATCCTGGACATTGGAACAGTCCTTCGGCGGGACTCGATGCTTGAAATAGTGGCTCTGGAGCAGCCTTCCTCGACATTGAGAAACACCCTCAGTCTCAGATAACCAGAAACCTTTAAGGAATCTTTGAAAAGACACATTTTAACTACAAGGCAAGGCAAGTTTATTTATATAGCACCTTTCAACACAAGGTAGCCCAAAGTGCTTTACAAAAATGAAAGACATTAAAAAAAATGGCATTTAAAAACAGTCATTAAAAAGCAAAGATAATAAAATAAACATTAAAAGAAAAGATACATGAATAAAAGTTATATATACAATTCAAAACATTCGAATACAAAACAGGATGCAGTTGAACTTCTGTTCATACAAAGCAAAGACACCTAGCGAGCAAACACAACATGTTAAATAGTCCCTGCATAGTGTTCCGTCTTATTGGCTCTTCAGGGTCCACACTGCTAAAATCCCTTTGAGGGCCTCACCGACCTCTGGCTATCTCTCAGGACCTGCATTCATACATCGAGTTTTCTGCACAAACACAGGCACAGGGACTAAGAGGAGGAAGACCCCAGTGCTTACCTGTTTGTCCTCCGGGAGCTGCCAGGTTTTTTGTATTTTAATTCTCCAACTTTCCACAAACATTGGGAGGAGAGTCTCTCTAACAACTTGTCATCAAAACATCTACTATTTCACACATTGATAACTCAGTGATTGTTTCATAATGTATTTAAAAAAGGGCTCACAGTCTGAGTTTATACATTTCCAGTGGTTGGGATGAAGTGATTGCATATAAATATGTGAGGGCTTGTCTGCCGAACTTGGCCTTTGTATTGTCATCTCTTTGATAAAATCACTCTCAGGTTTTTTTCTATTCCTCCATAAGCCTTCCTCTCCTTGGAGAGACAATTGAGGGTCTTCTCACTCCCTCTGTAGCTTCTTTTCTAACCTAAGGGCACTAATGCTGGAGCCTGGACTTGTTACCCCAACCCCAGAGTCGAGACAATTGAGCTGCTTTGTGTTGTCCAGCGTCCACGTGGGACTGTGTTCAGAGGCCTTTGTGATAGAATATGCTCCTGCCTCGCTTTGTTGAGGCCCGATGAAATATGTATCGACGCAGAGGAGAACTAAACAGACGGCCTCAAAAACACAGGTTCCTTTTATCTTGTTTTGGTTCGACCATGATGCCAAGTATTGTAGCTCTTGTTTTCAGTTTTTCTCGGTTTCTAAGGCTCTTGAATTTTCATTTTCCTCCCCCCTCCACCGTCCTCTGTATGTGTGGACATACATATATTCATAGAAGCATACGTATCTTCAATGCTTTTAAAGTTTTAAAGTGGTAATTAAGCTACTTATACCATCAAAAAGGTCTCTCATGAACAGGTATTAGATTGTCAGCGATACCACATTAAATACGGGAGATGCCCATTAGAAATATAACTGGATAATGACAGGGCAAGAAGCAGTCATTTTCATATCTTCCCCTCTATCTGAAACCATCAATCAGACACTTTCTGTAAGAAAAGGATCTGAGGACTTGTGGTCTAATGCAAGGAGACACTCCTCTGTGACTCTCCTGAGAGTTTAATATTATATGGGTCACTTCTTTTGCTTTTGCCACAGAGAAATGTGTCTCTGTCTGGCTCGTTTTCTTTCAGAGGGCTGGAAATGAGAGAAACTTCTTCTTTGAAAGTGCTTTCAAAAGTTTACACTCAACACAAATGAGGGTAAAATAATTTGCTTCGAACTTAAAAGTCTAATTACTTGGGCAAAGAGATGAAAAGAGATGCAAGTCCTTTCCTTTTTGTGTGCAGAGAAGTGCAGACCCTTGTTTCCTCTGTTAGTCTACTTAATAACTGTTTCAAGCCTATTCATTTACTTTTATGCTATTTTCGTCTTTATTTTAATCGTTTATTTACCAGGGACAATGCACATTAATGAACACTTAAAACATTCAAATGTATCAAGCGTAACAGTGCCAGATTTAGCTTTGAGCTCATTTTCATCCGCAGCCCCTCACATAAAACATTTAAGAAGTTTACATTTTACAAGAATAGCAAAAACAAAATACATGATATGCAAAAGGTGCAAAAGAGCAAGAGCAGCATACACAAGTATTTATGACATGGTAATACAATATAGCAGCTACGACATATAAAGTGCAAGAGAAGATACCAGAGCTACATAAAGTGCAAGAGGAGATACCCCTGTGTTAAAGTGCATTTAGCGGTGATTGCACGTCTGTTTGTTTCTCAACCATTCTTTGAGTTGACCTTTAAAACTATTGAGAGTGGGACAATCCCGTAACTCAGTTGGGAGGCTATTCCACAATGAGCTGCCCTTAATGGACATTTTGTCCAAAAGTGGTCCGTCTGCGGTGGACTTCACAGTCTCCTCTGGTTTCTGACCTAGTGCAGCGTCCAGTGTGTTTTTTGTGGATGAATTCCCCTAAGGGGGGGGGGGGGGTCAGTCCATGTAAACATTTATAAATAAAGCACATACTTTTAAAAGACTTAAAATTGTCAAAGCTCAAGAAATTGTGTTTCTCAAGGATGGTACAGTGGTGGTATGAATAAGGCTTTCTGTCAAACACCTTGATAGCTCTCTCTCACAGCTGTTCTATGGGTTTCAGGTTTGTGGCACAAGCAAACGACCAGTTTGTCAAACAGTATTCAATGTGGGATAGAATCATACAGTGGAGGTATGACTTTGCAGCATTGACAGTTAAGAAAGGTCTGATTTGTTTAACATTTTGCAAGTTGAATTTAATGGTATTGGATACTTTCTTGATATGTTTCTTAAAAGTCAAGTTAGAGTTCATTATGACTCCAAGATACTAGAAGTGGGAGACTAGTTCTAGTTCTGCTCCGTTTAAAAACACGTTGGATCCTTCGATTTTGACTGGTCGTTTACTGAACATCATGCATACTGAATTAAAACATGATTGTTTCCAATTCTATTTAAATGGAGTAATAGAGGGTTATTTTCTCCCAAAGCAATGTGATGTCTTGTATTAAGAAGCACATTTGAAAAGATAAAAAAAAAATGTTGGTTTGATATTTTTGCCTCAAAATGATATACACATATGATCTGAACTATAAAAAACACATCTATTGTTGTCCATGTACTCTTACCTTTATACAAATGTCCACCTGCACTACTGTACATCACAACTGTCATGATGCCACATTGCCCGCTTAATTTTAAATGGACTCAATTTATAAAATCCAACAGGAAATGCTGTGGTACACTAGACTAGCATGACTGACATTATTAACCACACAAACCCAATGAGAAAAGAAAGTCTAGCGTTGAATTCTAAGTTGTATGGAAGCTAGTTAGCTTGCCAGCCAGTTGTAATTAGTATACAATATTTACTCTGACTAATTAACAAGTTAAAGGTATTTGTGGTCTTTAAAAACAACCACTTATATCCCACATCTGAAGCTGCTCTGTTACAAAGAGAGAATAATAACTGATACTAGCGCATTATATCCTCCTTACTTTCTGTCAGCATTGGACTAAAACTGAATGATTTCAACACACACACACACACACACACACACACACACACACACACACACACACACACACACACACACACACACACACAAACACACACACACACACACACTTCCCACATATATATATATAGAACTCACAAAGACTAATTATGATTTTTGTGCCATCACCGTTGGACAGCCAATTAACAGAGTAATATTTCTGTTTGCTGATTTCTCTAGTTCAGTGCCTGCTGGCTCCCATTAGAGGACCAAGAGTAGATTTTTAATTGCTGAAACACAACCACAACATTGAGCCTAAATTAATATCTGCACTTTCACAACTTTTGGCCAAAGTCAGTGGAGGGTAAAGGGCTAATGCCAACAATATTTAGGGAAGGGTGGACAGTGATCATATGGCTTTATTCTGTACCTGCTGTGGGTTCATTATAAAAAGTGCTCCATGCCTTGATACTGCAGGAAAATAGACAGTAAATAAAAGTAATGTAATGAAAATAAATCACAACTGGCTGAATAATGTTATCTTTAAACTCTTTGTCATTGGTTCCTGATTTGCAGAAGTTCAGTTAAGAATACTTTTGAATGCCACTGTTTGATTATTATAGAAAATAAAATGAATTGCTTTAAATGTTTTAATTAGCCGCGTTCACACCGGAGTACTTTTCCCCGTACTTTTCGCGTTTAGTTCCGTTAGTACCTCTTATGTCGCGTTCACACCAAAAAGAATACTTAATGCCGGGAACTTTTACCCCCATTTTTAGTGCCTGCTGAGAGATGGTACTTTCCTGGGGGAAAAAAGTGCCCCAGTTCTGATTGGCTGGGCGAATTGCAAACCACGCCCCGTAAAACTCTGAAATGTTTTGTAGAGCCGCCATTTTATTATCCTCGCATTAGCATTATTAGCATTAGCATTCGCCCAGCGCACAAACGCAGAGAGACTAACTTATGGCAACACAAAATAAAACATGGGAGCGGTGGAGATGAGGAGGTGTCGGCATTCTGGCGATTTACTCGGAAGGCTTCAGTAGAAGCTGCTGGGAGTCCCAGCAGCTTCTACTGAAGCCAGTCCCCAACTCCGGGGACTGGCTTCAGTAGAAGCTGCTGGGAGTCCCAGCAGCTTCTACTGAAGCCATCCCAATTCCGGGGACTTCCGGCCGGGGACTTCGGGTGGCAGTATACGCCGTGAAGTTGTTTGCGGCCTGCCAGTAAACCCAAAGCAGAAGAAGACGAAGTGACGTCAGCGGCTCATTTGCGTAATCTTCCCTCAGGGAACTTATTCCGGTGTGAACGCGATCTGTACTAAGTGCCCTGGGGTAATAAGTGCCGGCACTAAGTACGGCAAAGTACTTGGTGTGAACGCGGCTAATGTGTTCATGTCACTGAAACTCTGTCATAAAGCTGTATGCTTCAGTTTTGCACAACATAAATCCATAACAGCAAAACAATACAGAATGTGGGAAACTCAGAACAAGGCAATGATAACAAAGTTAGCAATCCATTCACAAAACAAATACACAAGTACATACATTAAAGGTAGGTAGGTAAGAATGGAGAAACCAGCTCAAGTGCGCTAGAATTTGAAATTACACAACCGGAAAAAATCTGCCCCTTCCTTCAGACTTCCTTACAGAGCCCCTCCTCCAACACACACGAATGCGCACATGACCAATGAGGGCACGAGATAAGTTTGTGCACAGATGGAAGGCTGACAGGCAGGTAGGCCATCCAGTTATTTTAGCCGGGCCGGCTCAGATGATTGGTCGTGCTTTTTACAGTATTACGGCTTCCACAGATGAAATATTTTTATGTATTTATTGTCAAAGCATTTAATGTATTCATTGCTATCGGGATGTTAAGAGCATTCCATGGAATATAACAAAAAGTGTTTCTGAAGTGAATTACCTACCCCACCTTTAAGATTTTATTAGCCACTGTTGACTGATATTCTTTGAGCGCTGGCTCGTAATTTTAAATTGTAAAAGGGAAAGCTGTTAGTGGTGATCCTACAAGAAGTTATGCCAAATAAGTTGCTCGTTCCATCTTTACGGAGCTTAAATAACTGTTATGCAATGAAAATAAAATTCCAATATGCTAAAAAACTAGAATTTTTGTTGGTTGTGTTGTAACACTATAATACTTTTGAATACCACTTTCTGACTTTAAAGGCAAAGTAAATGAATTGCTTTACATGTTGTAAGTAAGTCTTGAGTCTATTTGAAAAACGTGACAATCCCATAGGACAATCCCCAGGGACCCTTTTTTATTATTACTCCAGTGACCTGCAGGCGGCGCTAATGGGTTAAGACACACAGGGATGCACCGCCAAATACATAAAGGAAGAAGACTGCAAGATAACAAACATTTGCAAGGAATTAAGGATTTAAAACACTTTAAAAAAGTGCTTTGCACATGTTTAAGGTGAAAGGAAATGTGTTCAACATGCTACAACACAACATGCGTTTGGTAAGTAACACGAGGTTTAACATTTTTTTTTTATTGTTACAGTTCTGCATGTTTATATTCTTTGCTACCAATTTCTGAAAACAAGCATCAACTTGAAAAAACGAACCCCTCGCAGTTCAATTATATATTTCAACAATATGTAGACGGGTATGATGTATATGTAGTGGATGGGCAAAGGTGGAGAAGCTGCTTTGTTGAGAAAGGATGGGAAATGTTTTCCCTAATGTATGTTCCCTTTTCCTTTTTACTGATTCTCTCATTGATCCTGAGCATTGAAACATGGAAGTCTCTTAGATAATTAAAGCTTGTTTACGCAATTTATTTTAGAAACATTTTTGTTGTAAACTCTGTCTAATGAGGACTCTACCTTCAGCAGTTTTTAAGGTTGGCTTTGAGAGAGTCTGAAGCAAAGGGCAAGCAATATTGTGTTTGGATACTTTTGAAGTCTAGCCTACTCTTGCTAGTCTCTTCAAGGGCAATTCAACTATAATGTAGGTTTTTGCTGATCTGTTTCATATTCTTCACATTTGTGATTGAGAAATGCTGTTTTTATGTCCGATTGGCACTGGTGGCTTATACCTTCAGCTACCATTGCTTGGAAAATAATATATATATATATATATACATATACATATATACACAACGCAGCTCTTTGATCGCAGAGTTTATCCAATGATGACCCAGTCAAATAAAGACTATCTGACTTGACTGTCTTTTACTAAACACTACTGATACTATCCCAGGTATTTAGCTAGTTCAGAGAGAATAATCAACATTGTGCATAACAAGATAGAATCATAACACCTCTATCAGCTGACGCCAACAGGCAGGAACAGGGAGACACTGAGAGCACAGCAGCCAAGGCTACAGGTGTGTGTGCTCAGTCAGGACAGAACTGATAAACTGGGTCACAGTTATGGGCCTTGGAAAATATTTCCCCAACAGTAAGGTTGCATGGTAAAATCCTCAAAGTACTCTATGGACCTTTGATATAAATAATAATGGACTCATTTTCTTAGTGCATGATATCTTGGAGCTGCATTGCTTTCTTACCACCTATAGTATGATTATCTGTTTCCATCATACACTGTGTAAATCCTATAGAGTCTTTCACTCTATTCAGTCTGAATTTAGCATGCAGACACTTTATAAATGCCAGAGAACAATATTCATCCTGGCTAATAAAAAAAAAGCTAATTTGGCAAAAACTGCAACACAAATAAAAGAGGCATCTGCTTGCCGAGTAAACTTTACTTTCGTATACCTTCAAGGTAAAACAAACCCTGTTTTTTGTGTGTGTTTATGTGAGAATTCCCCGTGGACTGCTGTGAATTTTCTCAATTGTAGCTTGAGTGCACCTTAATGTGTGCGTGGCAGCAGGACGGCAGGAGGTCGCTCTGTTTGGGTCAGAATCGACTCTCAAATAAAACGCTCAGCGCCGAGCCTCAAACAGCTCCTTTTTTGTCCCAAGACGTGCGGCCTTGATACAAACATTCAACATATTCACAGCTGCAATTTATTTTCCACAACGTAAAAGTACAAGACAAACAATGGTGATTACTTTTCAGTGACAGAAAATGTACGTTTTCAATCTGCCTCTTTCACTGAAATAACTCAGTGTGGTGTTTAGTTGCTCATTGGACGGAGAGCTTGTGGAAAAAGGAATGAATTAATGAAATGTGGTGATGAAAATTTGAGCAGCGACAGTCTTGTAGTCAAAGGGTGTGTATGTGTGTGTATGTGTGAGAGAGAGAGAGAGGGATAAAGTGAGAGACTGCTGATCTTAAGGGACTTGGGCAATTCCAGTAGAGAAAAACTGCCCTGAACACCACATATGAACACACACATGTTTGTAAATATACATTTATGAGGACCTTCACTGACATTAAGTCATCCATAAACCTTCACTATCATAACTACACAAACTGTGTGTGTTAACTATGAAAATCCTTTCCCCTCACTGATGTTATGTAAATGTTTTTAGACTTAACTTGAGGGTTGATTAATAAAAAACTATTGTCTGACTTATAATATAGCCATTTATATACGCTGATAGTTTTCAATCAAAACACTTTTTTCAATTCAAGGGGGAAATTACGTTTCATGTACATGGTGAAGACATGGAGAAGCTCTAGATGCAATTCTTGTTGGCAATAACAATCCGTAAGCCATCAAAGGAATCGTTGTAGTCAGATATATCCTGATGCAGGTCCATAAGGTGCAGCCGTGTTTATATAAAGCAAATTAAACTACACTCAAGATATTTTCTCTGACTCCTAGCTAAAGCTGTAGCTAGTCCATTTCATTCCTTAAATCTGGACCCAGCTCTCCTCCATCGTCTCTTCGGTTTACCCTGCATCCTCCGTGACCTTCTCCATATCTCTGTGGCGATAGCCGTTGTTCCGACCACAATGCTAGCCAACTTTAGCGCGATTTTCTTCACCCTGGTGCAACAGCAGCAACTCGGAAGCTTAAACATAATTACTGGCAGAAGTTAGTAACAGAAAATAACAAGGAAGATCAAATATGAAAGCTAAAAGTTGACATTTGAATATAGCATGAGCAACTGCAACAGGCTGCATTGACGGTTGGATATTCTCCTCAAGGCAAGGCAAGTTTATTTAGCACCTTTCAACACAAGGCAATTCAAAGTGCTTTACAAAAATGAAATACATGAAGGCATTAAGGCACTGCCCTGTCAAGCACTGTGAACATTTGCGCAGTGTGCATTTTGACAACACCACATGCCTATCGTGTCCTCACATCAGTGACAAAGGCTGCTGTATAGTTACTGAAGCTAGCTAGCAACATTATTGTGTGTGGTAGCAAAACATTTATCTGACATCTTAGCATGTAACCATCCACCTGTATTCTTATTTGCGTGCATCTGCATCCTGCTGCTCATTAAAACATTGATTGCACAATATTTCAACTTGTGATATAAAAGTCAATAGTATTTAAACACAATCAAACATCTAAATCCAGGTTTTAACCCTGAAACATCCCTTAGAAAAAGGTGAAGCCAGGCCAACATGTCCTAAATCCCATGGTTTTACTCTCCTCAGCAAAATAAAAGCACATGCATATAGAGTTTACATACAGACAGACATTCTTTATCATTCTCTTCTGTCCAATCTGTTTATGTAATTTACATTAAACGTTTTTCCATTGTCTCTTTAAAAAACCATCAGGCCTGTTCAGAACAGCCTTACTTAACCTCAGTACCTCTGTTAACACACTCATCTGTTCTTAAGCCACACACACACACACACACACACACACACTTTCCACTCTCAGGTCCTCTGAGCCCCCCTGAACATTAACAGGCCACCACAGCACGCCTTCTCCATTTAGGTCCTCCAGTCCCCCTAAATGCACACACACACACACACACACACACACACACACACACACACACACACACACACACACACACACACCTCTTTCCTCTCCCTCCATCCAGCGTCTCGGAGGGTTTGTGGAGAGAATTGTATTTGTTTTTTCTGTAGCGCTGCCTGTTTCTGCAGACAGTAGCAAACCGCCTGTGTGTGTTTGCTAACAGTGTGTGTCCACAGTTGTTATGACGGAGTGTATCATGTAGCAGCCTCAGTATCTGCAGCCTTTAGGTTTAATATGTCTCACAAGCCTGAGTGTGTTTGACACTGTTTTGGATTGGCAGGAGCTGTTTTTGGTCTCCGGGGTATTTACAGTTTGAGTGACATGTTGTGGGATGTTTTTGCCAAAACTGCACTGAGTGTGAGGAAATGCCAGTTGTGTCAAAATCTTACGTTACATGAAGGGCTTTACTTACCTCATATAGATAGCTCTTGTTTGTATGTTTTTCAATTTGAAGAAAAAAAAAAGAGTAAGTCACACACTCAGAATGAGGAAAAACTAAACATTAAGCATCTACTTTTAAAAAGTATAGTAACACTTCTGGTTAAACATTAAGGTGGGATGTGTGTGTGTGTGTGTGTATGTGTTCACACGAGTAAAAAAAAAGTATGTCTCTGAGTTTGTGGATGACTCAACTGCTGTCATAATAGGTGACTAATAAATCAGACTTTTGTCATTGTATAACAAGATCTGTTATTACTTCTGTTTGAACTTTATCCAATCACAAAAGCAACACTGTCGTGGATATTGAATTTATATTCTACGGATAATTGTATTTAAATGGGATAATTATTTCCCTTACTAACTTTGACACCAGAGAATATGTGTCACTGTACATGGTAAACCATGGTTTGTATAAAGCAACAACAGTGCTTTTGTCAAGGTTAGGGAACATTTTTGTTGAAATTAGATAAATGTATTGCTTTTGTCTCAAGTTTCTGTTAATCTTGTCATGCTTTAATTGCCGCATGCACGTAATTGATTGCAAGACTTGTAGGAAAATATATGAAATTCGATGGCAGTTAACACTTTGCAGATATATTCATTTAAAACATTTCTTCACTTTGGTGATCACAAACTACATTTCAGGCAGCATTTTGTAGTGTATTGGGTTAGCAACAGGGGCGGACTGGGACTACAAATCAGCCCGGGACTCTCGACCGGCCCACTTCGGTACCGCCGGCCCACCTCGGTACCGCAAGTAAATACCGCTAGTAAATTGCCGACGGGGGGGGTGCGCTATTGACTTATCCGACCGGCCCACATCGTCCGACCGGCCCACTTCAGTACCGGCCCATCGGGATTCGTCCCGAACGTCCCGATGGCCAGTCCGCCACTGGTTAGCAATATATATTTTAAAACTTATAAGTGGTGAACAAACATAATTTCTGGGAGACTGAAAACACTTCTATAGCATAAATAGAAAATGAAAAAAGATGAAGAGGAAACCCTTTGTAACTACAATCTTATAAATAATACATTTGGTGCATTTACTGTAGTTTTTGGTAGTGAGCTCTAGTTTTGAAGCCTTTTGCTTTTAGAATAAGAGAACTTCGAGTAAAATATGTCTTCATTTTTAAATTAACATGGACATGATTACTTACTTTTATTAAATCAATGATAGTAACATAACAGGCCATGTTTGTGACAAAGATGGCTGTGAGGATTTCACCTTTGCCTTTTGCTCTGATTTGATCTCCTCGCCTCTGCATTAAGTAACATATCAAAGGTAATATTCTATTTATGGACAATCATTTCATCTGTGTTTACTCAAAAACACCTCACACTTCGTCAGGTAACATTTCCAAAAGTGGTTAGAATCGTTTAATGTGTACATTTAACTTCAAATCCAAGCTATTTTGATGTAATTCCTCTTCTCTTCTCTCTTGCCCTGGTAGCATGCAGACTTAATTTAATTTCTCCCAGTGAAACGCTCTGTTCTAGTGCAGGTTGTGCTGATGCGGCTGACACTGTTCCACTCTGCTGCCCTCCGATCTAACATGGCAGCGACATTACCATCTCTATGTAAATTGCTCTTTGACACAGACACAGAGGGAGGGTAATGTGGGATAGGGAGTGCAGAGTGTTTATCAAACCTCTCAACCTCCTCCTTATACTCCCTGACAGGACAAATTACAACAGCCACTAAAGAGAGTCTGTTGTAGACAGAATAAAGACTCTTTCTTTGAGAGGAGAAAGTGAGTGTGTGTTTAAATGTGTGTTTTCTCCTCAACAAAAACGGGCCTGTTTGCTATCCTGGCTCCAAAATGGTTGAAACAAGCTCACAATTGATCTACACTTTCATAAGATCTGTAAACCCACCTGTTTTTTTTTTCATTGCAGCTTGGCCATAACAAAAATATCCCTTCTGTAGGCCTATGTAGCATTTAGAAAGGTTTGGCTTATGTGAAGCTAACATAGTACAGTTAATGGTTTAGCTTATTTGAAACTAACGTAGAAGTACTCACAATGGTTTGTCTTACTTGAAGCTAACGTAGTAGCACCTGCAATGGTTTAGCCTAATTTAAGCTAACGTAGTAGCGCCTGCAATGGTTTGCCTTACTTGAAGCTAACGTAGTAGCACCTGCAATGGTTTAGCCTAATATAAGCTAACGTAGTAGCGCCTGCAATGGGTTGCCTTACTTGAAGCTAACGTAGTAGCACTGCAATGGTTTAGCCTAATATAAGCCAACGTAGTAGCGCCTGCAATGGTTTGGCTTACTTGAAGCTAATGTAGTAGCACTGCAATGGTTTAGCTTAATATAAGATAACATAGTAGCACTGCAATGGGATGGCGTTTGAAATCTAATGTACTTACAGCATTCTTGCTAATTTAAGTTTGTATTTTTATTGTGCAATTATTGTAATTCCCTTTGGATAAAAGCGTCAGCTGATGTTTTCTCACAAATGTTTTAATATATGTTTTACCCAAGATCACAATCCTCGGTCTGTCTGTGCTAATCCCAACACAGTCTCACGGCATTTCGTGTTATAGTCACGAAATTAATCTATTGATTCGTGTTCACCAACACGATTTTCCCATTTTTTTCGTGTCACACAGAACGATTTTAAAAGCAATGTAAATAATAACAAATTAGAAGGAAAAACAGATAAAAAAAAATACAGATTTCAGTATTTTGACACAGAACGATTTTAGAAGCAATGTATTTCTATTGGTAGTATGTTTCGTGCCTGCACCAAATAATAACAAATTAGAAGGAAAAAAAGATGACAAAAAATACAGATGTCAGTATTCTGAGGCTCTGAGCCCCATTTCTTTTCCTCGCGGATGGCAAAAAAACTCAGACATTATACAATTTAAAATAAAAGGGATAGGGTTAGGCTTAGGGTAAGATATTGAGTAAGAAAATGTGTTTATGAACCACACAGCTTCCGGTCTTCCAAGACCCGACCGGACAAAAAGACGTGTTGCAGGCACGAAACATACTACCAATAGAAATACATTGCTTTTAAAATCGTTCTTTGTGACACAAAAAAAATGCGAAAATCGTGTTGGTGAACACGAATCAATAGATTAAATTAATTTCGTGACTATAACACGAAATGGCGTGATACTGGGTTGGCTAATCCATGCACGTAATCACTCATTTCTGCAGGAATGCAATACCTATTTCTATTCCTTTTTTCCCTTGACTCTCAAAGATTAAACAAGAGCCGTGCTCACAACCAAAACAGGTAAAGACAAGCAGATATTAACTAGACAGGGCACTTGACAGAGGTTTTTCAAATACAGTACAGAGCTTTTTCCCCCGCATCAAAAGAAACAGCAGCATTGAAGGCAGATCTGTGTGATTCTCCAGCAGATGAAAGTGAATATGTAATTAACGTGCTATAATTGCTGGCAGTCTTTCTTTTTATTTCAAGATGAAATGATGCGAGCTCTCTCCCAAGCCGAGGTCAGGGGCCCGAGCCTATGCAATACATATTTAATGTAGAAAGACAGAATGTAAACATATGTGACTGCTGATATTGAGCTATACTGTATTTTAAACATCATCCTCAGCGTCGGCTGCTCATTTCATCCTGTGAAATAAATTAGTCAGTCAAATAAATCCACGCACAGCATCTTTGCACTGCATTATTTATGACTTTCAATATGTCATTAATAAGAAATGTTTCTTATTTTCAGTTTGCAGGGTCTCAATTCAGATAATTATTGTTCATTGCCCCAACTTCAAATACAATTCGTAAGCCAGACCACAACTAGAAATCACTCTACTTAACATAAAAGTAAATGGGCTACCTCTGCTTCGTGTGCTGACGTGGTTTTCGTGGTTCGTTCTTCATTTTGAAATTGTTTCAGTACCATGACGCCATGCTCTGTAAACCTTGTCCCAACCACCTCCTTGCATCACAAGCTCGCCGTAGACTTCAAATGCATAAATTGAGAATGATTTAGCTTATGAGTTGCCCCTTCGAATCGACACAGGCCTAAGACAAGACAGCATTGTTGGACGATGTACACCCCAACATATTGTGGTGAGAGATGGAGCCAAAGATATGAGATTAAGCCGAGCTTTCTGGGCCGTCCGGTGCTGGCTGCAGGCATGAGATCATCAGCTGTGGCTCGGGTGGTTTGGCAGCGAGGGGCCGTGTATAAGTTGTGGCAGGAGATGACAGAAAAGTCATCAGAGACGTTAGCGGCAAAAAAAAGTGTGATGGTGCAGACACTGGCAACGGTTTGATCCTTAAATGCTTTATTTGATGGAATTAAGTCAACAAGAGTCATGCTTTGGAAGCATTTGGGGGGCGAGATCCTTCAAAGAATCAGAGAGTATTTATTCACTACATTATTATATTATATGATAGTTTTGTGCAGTAGTTAGTCAGTAGTACCAGTCGTTAGGGAAACATGAGACATCCCAAATTAAAAGCTAATACATGGTCTGTCTTTATTATTGTACTACATTTATTGGACACTTGAAGAATGTTTTTCCTTTCTTTAAATGTAGCAAGTCATTTTAGCTACAGTTTCTTTTTATTTTCAGCAACTTAAAATGTTTATTTGACATAATATTATGTTTTTGCAGTCAATAGCTGTGTACAGCATTGTACAGTACTGACTGAATTCATTTTACCTCACCTACCTTACCTTACCTGAAGAAGCATTCAGCCTTAAACGAGCAGTAAGTGACGTACAGTAACTGTAAGGACAACACTCGTGCAGCTCCTCCAAGGCTTGACGGAAACTATCTCTTCCACATCTCAGATCTGTCAGTGCAACCAAACAATTAATTGCAGTTGCAAAGTATTTAATTTAAGATCAACAATGTCTCGGTCAATCAGCCCCTCCCTCCTCACCTCGAGGCCTGAATCCTGCATGTCACCCTCTTCACATAATGAGGAGACAGCGGGTGTCATGTCTGGACTCGGCAATCTGTTACTGACATGAGAGTTAGAGTATTAAATGGACTAACTGCAGGCTTTACTGTCGAGGAACACCGGTGTCTGAGCCCAATGATTACCGTGGCCCCAAACAAAAATGACATTTGTCTGACAATAAAATTGGATACTAACCTGTCTGAAAGCTGTCTCCATTTGCCTAGAACAAACGTGAGCGTCAGCAAACAGTTTGACACACTTTCCCCTTGAATGCAAAGAGAAGGCAAAGCCATCCTCTGGCTCACGGTAATGGCCCCTCATTGTTGGCCGCAGAGGATGTGGCGCTATTCATACCGGTGGATGATTGAAAAGAAAATTGAATCCCCTTTGATGTGATAAATGTGTCTATTACTGCATTTGCACACAAAATGTCTGTGGAAATTATAGTGGGGAGGCACGGCTCAGAGGAGAAAATACATAGGGATGGCATATTGGCTAGCTTTGATTGGAGCTGAAATATAAATATACTGTACCGGTAGATGTAATGAGTCCAAGCTCCCTGATTTTTTTCCACAGGAACTTCACAAATGAAAGGCCTTGAGAGCCTCAATTGTGAGACTATATAAAAAGGTTAAATGTCTGCATAGCTCTCTCTCTCTTTTCTCTTCAAAGACATGTGTGATAAAGGACACCAACAACTGTTTGCCGTGTAATAAAAGGACATTTTCTCTTTTCAAAAACTTCTGAAAGACGGCAAGAAGCCCGGAGAAGAAAGGAACCACGGCTTTTGTGTTGCAAGTGTTGTGCTGTGAAGGACAAATTCATTTGAAATTGTTAAGACATTTAATTAAGTGGTGCGATTTATATATTCATCAAAATGTTCTCTTAGTGGTACATAAAATAACCCTTTTCTTGCCATTTTGGAAATATCTGGAATGCAAGTATAATACAATTTGCATTTTTGCACTTTTTATAATTTGTTCAGTTATCCATGTGTACAATTTCTAAACACATATGTATCTAATTAACATTTTTAAGTATTTGTATTATAATAATTTAACCAATACAAGTTTTTACTTGATTTACCTCAATAAGACTAAATCTCCTTTTAGCAGTGCACCCAGTGTTCGAATTACCCATTTGCTTTCAGGGGAGCCCTATTTTTCAGTGCACATCCTGCTACTAAATATGTCACACGCACGCTCTGTTGACTGGCGCAGCAGCGGGGATTCGATCAATTGCTATAAAATCACTCTGCTACTACTACAGACGGTGTCACTATAGACGGTGTCACTACACCGGCGGCTGTGGCCGTTGTTGAAGCCTCTTCAGGCTCCGCATCGGCAGGCCTCTCCCTCGGTGTGGAGCTGTCAAACTCGACCCGCTTACAGCCGGCCAACTAAAAGTTGTTCCGTTCACGTTGTCATTTTTAGACTCCTTCGCTTCTTTGCTTGTGAATCCAAAAGCTGCGACGCTTGGCTGTTTTCGTTTTGCCATATTTTTTATTACAAAGCCAGAGTTAAAAAATATAGCAATATGAACATTTCAAATACCGCGCCGGCATCGCCACCGTAACCATAGCAACGTAAGTAGCGTAAAGAATGCAGCGCCGCCACGTACAGATGGCAACACCCAGAAATATTCACAAATATAAAACAAATATTCAGAAACTGTAATGAACAATAACTATTATTTATTTCAAGAACTGTTATTTACAGAAACTCAACATTTCTAATCTGTGTGACACAAATATGCACGATTGTTTTGGGCTCCCCCTATTTATCTCAAAGTCGGCCTCCCCCTGGCTCCCCCCCATTTCGAACAGTGAGTGCACCTCAAATTGAGTCTTCATTGGCATTTGAGGTATATAGTATCTAAATAAAACCTCATAAAATAATGATTTGTGTCCTGAGTATCCCATTTCATGTCGCAAACCTATTTTAAAACACTTCATCAAAAACTTAAGTATTAAATGTTATAAAAAGTAGGAACAACTCATGACAAAGATTTAGGCAGGAATTACAACGGATAAAAGGTAAAATTAAACTAAAACTATATACACATTCTTCTTCTGGATCATTATAACGACTGTGCACTCTCAGTGTGATCTTTTCTTGTCCGAGAGTCTAGATGTCTTGAGAACTTCTTAAGAACTTCTAATTTGAAATGCCGAAACAATTCATCACATTTCAGTTTTGATCTCTTTCATTTGAACTCATAATTCATTAAATGCTGCTGCTATTTGAAAAACATCATGGCCTTAAACCATCTCACCTGACCGACCTCAAACAACGCCGTATCAGAAAACTTTAACTTTGATCAGGAACGCTTTATGAAGCGGTCAGTGTACAGTAGCTACAATCAGATAGATAGATAGGTACTTTATTGATCCCAATTTGGGAAATGTTTGCGTTGCAGCAGCATAAAAAACTCAAGGCAATGTACATAAGAGATAAGATAAGATACATAATAAGAGTTCACGCCAAAGAGTGTGAGGGTGAGCCGGATGGAAATTGGACCTCATTTTGCTGTCATTGGTGACCCCTGACTATTCTTCTAATGCCACCATAAGGTCTAGAAAAAAGAGAAAATATCTACTTGAATTAGATTATTTATCTTATAGCACTTTCACTTAAAGCTCTTTCAATCAGAATTAGAAAACCTTTATTCTGTATGAAATGTAATCTTCTTCTCTTCTCTTTTATTCTCCTCCTGTACTTCTTTTATTCCCTCATTTCTGAATAGACTTAGCTCATGGATCCAATGCTAGTAGGACTTGAGTGAAAAAGACTCTTAGTGTAGATAATGTCAAGAAGTCACGTGAAGCTCCAGAAACATTAACTCAGTTTTGGTCGTCTTTAACGCTGTCTTCAACACAACTGCTACTTTGTTGATCCTTTCATGAATGATACATTTTCAAGGCCTGAATGTCAATGTCTGTTCTCCATACCAACAATCAAGAGGAACAGGTAAGAAAGGGAAGCCAGACGTACAGCAGGTGAATCTGCATAAGTGTCATGACAGAATACGTGCCTGGGTTATTGTCTGTTGTCTCTTTTTCTCCCAGCCTTTGTTCAGCTGTGCTTGAGAGGTACATGCAGTCACACAAACACCGACTCCACTTCTCCTTTCTACTGCCTGACCCTTACATTTTTAATCGAGACACTCATCTCTCTTTCAATACACAACATCTTTGATGATGAGACGCTCTTTGATGGCAAGTGAATTTCATTTTCGTCTAAAAGCTTGCAAAGTATTCGGTTCAAGACGATCACCGCATTCGTGACTTCTAGGCAATTACTGTAATGATGCAAAATGGTAAACATTGGCCCAACATCTAAATAATTTAACAGACTGAAAACATGCTGCTCCAATGTTTATGAAATTCGTTTTGTGTTTACACAGTGATCATGTTGAAATGTTCCATGGCATTGAGCTAGCAGGGAAGGTCGTGTTTGAATTAACTAAATCTATGATATTTAAATGGCTTCTCTAGTGACTCGGTTCAGACAATAGACTCCACCCGTGTTAAGTCTTTGCTCGTGCAGCCAAGTGTAATGCATCTGAAAATTATTTACAGAAGCATAAGTCATCTTATTGGCATGATTTTCGGCGTATGCTTGCTTTTAGGTTCAATAAAGTAAACTGTAATGTAAATTCTGCTTACAGCCTTTGAGACTGCATTGATGTTTGCAGCACGCTCAGTTTAATGTTAGATGGGGCATCAAGTATCAGAGAAAATCACTGCAAAGAGAGCTCAGTTTATGGAGAGAAAATATGTTGAGCTCCATTTGGACACAAGTGTCAGGTCTTTGTGGTTGGTAGCGTTGACTGATATCTGTTAAATAGGGTTTTAACATCCCATATGTAAAAGTTAATTGATTACATGTCACTTGAATTTTTTTTTACCTAGTCATTTTGAGTACAGAGAAGGTTTTTTTGTTCAATTTTCCCTGATTTCTTTGCATTTTTCAGTAATTTTTTTAATTATTATTATACATTTTAGCATAGTAGTTTGCCCACATCAAACACCTGATCAAGAAGTTGTGAATCTTCAGGCAGAAAAGATGAAAACACCTGTTCAAAGTTCCAGTTTCCTGTACATAGAACCATGCCTGTCCTCTGTTCCACATGTCTTCAGTCATTTCTGGACCCCATGACTCGGACACTAGTTCTACCAAGGCTTATAGAGTGGCGAAGTCCCTCCCCTTCCGGTGGACCTCCATGGGACCTTATTTCGGAAAAGTTATGCATTGAAGTCAATGGAGAGAGAAAGATTATCTTTCGATCCCGTTTGAATTGTGCCACGAATTACACATATGATGTTTGTCAATTTAAAAGATAATTTTGCAAGTCAAAAAAAAAAAATGTGTCGTAAAACTGTGAAGTAACACATTTGTTTGTGTGAAACGCTCAATGAACTACATCTCTGGTCAACAACACACGTCACCAAGATGGCCGTCACTACCGTCTTGTCATCAAAACGATTGACTATCCTCACTATCACCACAATGAAACACGTCCTGAAGAATGTCATGCAAAGCTGCCTGCCTGCCTTCCTTTGATTCTCTCTGAACTGCCTGGTCGTTTTAATGTTTAATGTCAACCATTTGTGCAGATAGCATGAAGTAGAGAAGATCGCCGATGCTAACGTTAGCGTTAGCATTTCTCCCCCGGGCTTAAATGGTGTATTATAGAATGATCACACCGGTGACAGTACTATTCAAAGGGTTCACGAAATATGACTACTACTCTTACTGTTTAACATTTTGGGTTACTTAATGTTACTTCATGTTAAGGCTAATAAAAATGACAAGGCTGTAATGCTAACTAACGTGCTAGCTACTAGCTAGGTAGCTAACTTGATCAAGCCACTCCTGGTCCTTTCATCAGACGGGAAGCAAAAGAACGAGCAAGACCCATTGCTGGTATAATAACAACCTGGTACTAAGCACACAGGCATCTTGTTAAAGTTATCTTATCTTAGCCAGCGCCATATAGATAGATTATATCTATATTGCGCTGATCTTAGGTATCTGAATGGTGGAGGAAAACAATTGTGACATCACTTACGCGACTCTGGGATTTGTAGTCTTTCTAGTTACGTATTTTTCATAGTCTTATATTTCAACAGTTTTACGACAAACTGTGACTTTTTTGACATGGAAATTATTTTTTAAGATTGACAAACATCATATGTGTAATTCATGGCACAATTCAAACGGGATCGAAAGATGAGTTTTCTCTCCCCATTGACTTCAATACATTATTTTTCCGAAATAAGGTCCCATTACCCGGAAGTAGGTGGGCGTGACTTCGCCACTCTATTAGAGGTAAGAGTGGTAGGAGAGGAGTGGAGTTATCTTTGTATTTAGGCTGCAAGTCGACAAAGGTGATCAAATGCTGATGCTAATAATGATCCGATTCATTTGATATTGATTGTCTGCCAATACCGAATCCTGATCCGATTCTTCTATTTCCCAGATAATACAGCTGCACCGTGTAGCTGCTCTATTTGTTTTTGCCATTCTAATTCATCATAAGCAATTGTTGACTGTAACGTCTATGCCAACCAACGGTCATTTATAATGTATTTTACCATACTTTAACGGTCAAGTTCTGGCAACCACAGCAGCCCAAATGTTAAAGGTAGGGTAGGTAAGAATGGAGAAACCAGCTTGAGTGCGCTAGAATTTGAAAGTACGCTGCCGAAAAAAATCTGCCCCTTCCTTCAGACTTCCTTACAGAGCCCCTCCTCCAACGCACACGAACGCGCACATAACCAATGAGGGCACGAGATAAGTTTGTGCACGAGATGGGAGGCTGACAGGCAGGTAGGCCATCCAATTATCTGCCGCGGGCCGGGGCAGATAACTGGTCTAGCTTTTTACAGCGCCACGGCTTCCACAGATGAAATATTTGTATATATTTATTGTCAAAGCATTTAATTTATGAATTGCTATCGGGATGTTACAGTAAGAGCATTCCATGGAATATAACAAAAAGTGTTTCTGAAGTGAATTACCTATACCTTTAACGTAAATGTCAAGTTTTCTTTTTACAGTGTATTTATATCTGTACATTTATTTTCAGTTTGCTTCAAGAAGTGGCTTCAACAGACAGCATACTATGCTATGCTGGTCTATGCTGTTTTTTTTAGCTGGACAGGATGGCTGGTTTAGCTGGTTTAGCTGGTGCACCAGCTAAACCAGCTAAACCAGCCATCCTTGCCAGCTAAAGTGTCCAAACCCCCTCTAAACCAGCCAACCATTCCAGCCTAATATTTACTGGCTGGTCAGGCTGGTCAACTTAGCAGCTAAGTTGGTCTAAACTGTTTTTTTCAGCAGGGGGGGCAGCATAGACAGGTATTTTCTGTGTTAGAGTTGTACTCGCTACATTGTGTACTTTGAGGGTTTGTGACTTTGCAGACCGTTTACATGCAAAACAAGCTACATAACACACAAGGGGACGGGTAATAACCGGAAAAGCATGACATGGGACCTTTAACACTACCCCTGCCTGCTGCAGAGTTCCCTGCAGTGGTTAATATGTAAACTCTGCACGAGTGTGGATGGAGATGCCCAGAGGAACATTGGCCCCTGATAAGCTGGACTGCTGAGTCACTGGACACACAACTGGACAACTTCAGTCACCTGTAAACACCGCCAATGGCTCTCCAAATGTCCTGACAGAAGCAAATCACCACGCTCTGCTGTGGATTATTTTGACTTTTCTACCTCTTTTCAACGTTGCTTTATTAATTTTCTTCTTGTTTAAAGATTAAACCCACGGTTGGCCTCCAAAAGTTTGATCCAAGTGGCCAGCGTTCGGAGGATGTTTTGATGGTCTTCCAACAGAGTAGAGTTTTGTTTCTGAAGATTTCTGGACCTGAAGATTTCTGGACCTCAAACTGTTTCTTAAGGCCTAGTATCTGCTCATCTTGTTGAAGATGGACAGTAAGAGTGATGGTGCTAGGAATCAGCTTCTTCATTTTGACCTTCATATTGACGAACATAAGCCTCATAAAGGAATCCTGGATCTCCTCGGCAGACTCCGTCCTAATTGGGATGCACAGGACATTCAGATGAAGGCAAGTTGATGTTTTTCTCTCAGTATTTGCGATTCAATAAGTGTATAAAAGATACACTTTCTCAACAGCATTATCTGTTTATGATTGCATTGCCATATTGGTTGTTATAGGTTGATTTACTGAAACTTGGTTGTTCACGATCACTGCTAATCCTTGTATTGTACAGAAAAACACTTCTCAGTTGTTAGAACTCTTTAGTTGGATAGTGTTCATGTTATTGGGTGTTTGTTCATTAGATACCCCTTATTAGATTTGAACTACGTGAATTGGATTAGGAAAAACTTGACAAACTCGTAGACCTCCCAACTCTACTTTCTATTACTGAAACTGCGTAGTTAATGAATGAAGGTTTCCACGTTATGTTGAGGGGTTTCAGGACTGTGTGGGTGCGCACCTGTTACAGGACAGAATACTCTTGATTGGCTGTGCTGAAATTGACTCTTCAAGCATCATGTCTTGTTGCATAAAAGCATAATCAACCAAAACAAGTTATATCACCTTTGTATGTAACTGAGTAACATACAAACTACATTTGTATGTTAGATAATACTGACAATACACATTTCATTTAAAAACTAAATCATTTTCAACAAAAGCATGGACAATCTACATTTTTAAGTTAAAGGGGACCTATCATGCAGAATGCACTTTTTGATGTCTTTTATACATAAATATGTGTCCCCGGTGTGTCGGGGAACTCACGCAGCGTCAGAAAATAAAACCCTCTCTCTTTTCCTCCGTACCCAAATCTCTAAAAACGGGGGTACAACGGAGCTGATCCAGATTTGCGTCCGATATGACGTAATATCGGAAATGTAGGCTGGCTTTACACCCACGGCCCTATCAGAAACGTTGCTATCAGAAACAATGCCCGACTGTTTTGGACGTAATATGGTCGGTGTTTACATTAGCATCGCTAACACTCAGAGCTAACCTGTACTGGAGAGCATGTGTGTGAAGAAGCAGGAAATAAAAAGGAACTCACCTTGTGGTATAACCGGCAAGAGAGAAAGCCTTTGAGCTCCATACTGTTTCAGAAATAATCCTTGATAATCCATGATATGGCGTTTCATCACCACAGTATTTAGTTTAGACAGTAGCTGCCGGGTCCCGCATGAGCTTAGCCCCCTCCTTTTTTCTTTTTGATCAAATCTTTTTTTTAAAGCTTTATACCCCAAATCAGCACTTTTGAAACAGGAAGTGAAATAGAGGGATATGAGGCATGGCTAGAATCAAGTCCCCAGAAAGTGCTCCGGACTCTGTTCCCACAATTTGTAGTGTCCAAACGGCGGTACTGCAACTTCAGTATCAGTCCCTGATGTCCCTGGGCCCGGAAATACTTTTTCCCATTGACTAACATGGGGAAAGAGTGGTCTGTAAATCGTTGGATACTTTTTTTTTTAATCAAATAAACTACCCAGTATGAACATTTGTATAGCCCTTATTAGGTCAATACATTTGGTCCTCAAGTTGTAAAATGTGCTAATAACGTTATTTTCCTCGGCATTATGAACGCGTATCCAACCCACGGGACGGCTTGATGTGAACGAGCCTTTTGGGGGGCGTGGTTAAAGTTGCGCATGCTCTATGAGAGCATGAAGGGTAATCTGTGACGTTCCGCTCTCTCAAAAGTTGGGCTATTTTAAATGAATGCGCCAATGAGCAACTCTCATAGGAATGAACGAGGCCCCGCCTCCCACGCTGTATCCAGTTCTTATTATACATCCATGGCTAGAATGGGTGATCTGTTTGGTATTTTGAGCAAAACACTTCATAGACATGTTTTTTTATATATTTTTATATATCTGAGACCTATGCTATTGCCTAAAAATAGCATGATAGGTGCACTTTAAGCATGCAAGGTCATGAAATGGTAGTGACAGTGAACTTGATCTATAGATTTACACACTGGGCAAGGAGTGGAAAACCAGAGTCTGGAGAGGTCAGATATTATTGAGAAACAGACTAACATTGTTTGTTTTTTATCTATTCATGGTAGTTTTTGATGTTAACAAGACTTTTGAATATTGCCAGCGTTATGCTTTTTAAATTGTGACCATGTTTTAAGGCCACAGCAAACCAAACCATCATTGTCGCCTGTATCTTGGTCAAAAAGTCTAAATTGAACACATTGCAAACCAGCAGATTGTGGTAGTCTGTATTAAGGGGAATCAGAATTGCTAAGAAATATTTACGATTCCTTTATTAATACAACGCTACATTTCCCCAACCATTTCCAAAGCACTCTCTCCCTTTACTAAGCTTCATACAAGTCAGGTCATGTCATTGTCAAAATACAACGATCAAGATGTCCTCTTGACCTAAGTAGTTTGCTTTTTTCCATCAATGTAGTTTTTCTACTTGTGCACTGATTCGCTCAAACTTAAAAGTCCTCTCAGAGCCACGGCTAACCGAATAAAAATATACTGTATGAGTAAGTGGTAAATCATGTGATGACCAAGAAATGTTCAGTATGAAGTGCAGAGATTGACTGATATTTGTGTGTCAGGGCCTTAAAGTACAACTAGCTGATGTTTTTAATTGTTATAAATTGAATCGGACGGATGCTGTACATTAAGAGCATGGTGATAAAATGTAACACAAAACTCAAATGTCTCATCTTGCTCTATATGTATAAAAAAACTGTATGAAACCAACAGAAAAGCCAAGGTAACCTCACAACAAAAGTAGACGTTTTTTATTTTATCAACCCTGGAAACAGATGCGTAATGTTGTCGGAGAATCTGACAGGACAATCCCATTCTGGTCCCATGTGCAAACACAAGGTCCAATCTTTCAGAGAAATAGGGTTTATGTTTGTAAGGTGACAGCACATTGGGTGAGTGACCTCTCAATCTACACAAGGTCCAGCCGTGTACACAAAGACTGGATGTCTCCCTTCAGCCTCACGTCCCAAAAGTCCCTTTAATGATGTATTGTGTTCGTCTGTTTGGAATATATGAAGGGAAGGACAGATAGTTCCCACTGTGACACCTGTGCCTTACATTTATATGCAGAGATTTTATTTCAAACTACCAACTTGTATTTTCTATTTATTTATATTTTACTACCTTTTCTTTCCTTTCTTCCTTTTTTGAAGTTTTTACTATGCAATAATATGTTTTTATTGGAATTACCTTTATTGGGAGCCTCTATTTTGCAAATGTTTTCATAAATGTGTTATTTTTAAATATTAAAATACGTTTTATTGTGACTCTGAAACAAAAGAGTATCCAAGAACTACAGAAGAAAAATTGCCACTTGGCTAACTCTTCCGCATTTATGTCCATTTTTATAAAAGTGCACTCCCTGTTAAATAACCAAATAATTGAATAAATTAAAAGAATATATATTTTAATAGTTTTTCTATTGATAAAACATCAGATCAAATGTAGGGCTTGAAGGAACAAAGGAATACAAATTAACATAGAGATGTTTTTAAATGAAAGAGAAAGCGCTTTAAATATGATAAATAATTAAAATACATTTAAGAACTGATTGGCAAATTTAGAGGCAATCCTGAATATGTGCCTTGTTTTACCCCTGTATAAAATCAGGTACACTGTAATCTAACATTTCTTTGAGTAGAGAAAGGCCACAACAAAGATAAGAATAATGACACTTTGTTTTGAAATGACCATAAAGGAATGATGTCAAGGAAATCGTAGTAGAGTAAATCTGAAATCTTGCCTGTGTAAAGATATAATAGAAGAGACATTGATAGCAGTGTCAAAGCCAGTGGAAAGTAAGTGTCCCTTCATCCTCCACATAAATACTTTATCAGATGTCAAGGTGGGCATGTTTGTTCGCTTTCCATCTAAATGAAGAACTGTTGGCTCCTCTCTGAGGCTCAGGGAAAGCCGTAGAGACTGTGGAGAGAATGAGAGACTTTGAGAAACCACTGAATGACAACAGACGTCCGATTGGGCCTCTGCAGGCAAACAGTGGTGACTGTGGTATTGTTGTGTACACACACACACACACACACACACACACACACACACACACACACACACACACACACACACACACACACACACACACACACACACACACAGAGAGAGAGAACGTACAGTGTGATCTTTAGCGTCAACAAGGTCAGGCTGTAGCTCTCTGCAGCTCTACATCTGTCATCTACCTGCTGTTGCATGAGCTGTGAACACCTGTATCGTCTTTTCTGTTTGTATGTCTAGTTGTACATTCATTTTATTACATGGTTGTGTTTCTTTATTGCAGTCCCTCTGCAAGGCAAGGCCAGGGCACTCGTTTATAAAGCAGGACCCTTCTGGGTTAAAATTGTACTTCATCAAAAACAAATCAAGTCAGAATTCTGAGATTTTCAGAAAAATAAATTCATTTATTTCAGATTTCTTTTCTTTACACCTTTTTTTTTAACTTCAGAATTCTGTAGACCCTGGGAGCAAAGTCAGAATTTGCCCCCCCCCCCCAAAAAAAATATATTCTGATTTAACAAGAACAAAGAAAACAAAAACACTTTTTTTCTCTCAGGAAACTGGCTTCATCTAAAAAAAAACTAAAGAACATCACCTTTGGTCGGATCGCAAGAAATTTCATTTGGCCCACGTCTTTTTTCTTTACACGTTTTTTTTATCTTTAGAATTCTGTAGACTCTTGGATCAAAGTCCAAAAAATATATTCTGATTTAACAAAAACAAAGAAAGCAGAAAAAAAACTTTTTGAAAAAAATATTTCCGAATGACTTTATTCTCAGAATTCTGGCTTCAATCTAAAAAAAACAAAAAACTTTTGGTCATATCTCCAAACTTTTTTTTAACATTTGGCCCTAATCATCTTTATTGGGAATTTCCCTTGTGATCTCCTCTCCAGAGGTTCACAGAGGGCATCACCAACCAGCTGATGGGCTGCTTCGTGGCGCCTCTCCAGGAGCCCGGCTGTGTTCTGGTGCGTCTGTACGGCCAGATGACGGAGCTCTTTGTGAACCGGGACCGGGAGCTGGAGATGTTTCAGGTCCTGCACGCCCACGGCTGCGGGCCGCAGATTTTCTGCAGCTTCCAGAACGGCATCTGCTACGAGTTTGTGAGAGGAACCGTGCTGGAGGACGAGCTGCTGCTGCAACCCTCCATCTACAGGTCTCTGCCAGCAGCTCTCACACTCTCATGTGGTTCTGTTGTGAGGTTGATTTGATCAGAGAGCGTGTGCAGAGGGTTTGGGAAGGGCCTGGTTCATATTTCACTTTCACAGTTCTCTCACTCCCAGATTTAAACTACACTATGATGATCATTGTGTAGGAATTTGGCCTTAAAAGAGACAAAATGTGATGTAGATTTGAACATTTCTTCAGAATTCACTGTTTGAGAGTTAAATCTTAAACAAGTCATGCTCACATTTCAAAGAAATTCTAAAACGGCATTAACATTTAGCAGTTTTTTCATGGCTTGCTATAATGATTGTGCTATTTGATGAAATACACTTTTTTTTTTTTAAGAATTCGATATATATATATACTGACTATACATGTTCTTATTTTCCAGAATAAAAGTACTGTAAGAACATCAAAAGCATGCAATAAACAAATAATTAAACAAACGAAGATATATGTTATCAGCAATCCACTACACATTTTACCATGCACTGACACTTTATTCTGTTCAGAGAAACTATTTGTAAAGATTTTATTCCTTCAACACATTTGCCAAAGGATTGTTATTAATGAGTTATTATTGCATAATTATATGAAAACAATGTGTTGAGTCACAGTCAGAATGACTTGTGACTGCAATGAATTTGCACTAAATCGTTGAATTTATTATTTAAACTAGGCTACTGATTTTAATTTTCACTCTAAAAGTTGAAGCATAATATCTTAGTTAAGATATCTTTTACCACAGTTTCATTGCTAGCCAAAATGGTTTCTACAATATCATAGAGAAATTCCCATGAACATGCCCATGGCTATTTTTCCCAGGTCCATGCCGTGGTCAGACTGTATACATTCCAAAGGTTTATTGAAAGAAATGTGAAACGTTGACCATTTGTTTTCTAAGAAAACAGTCAGTGGTGGTTCAAGGTCATGTGTGTATATATGTTGAGCCTTTCAATTGTGCTAATGCAGGTGTTTTTAAATAACTTAAGTCATGTTTCATGTTGGGCAATGTTGTTTAGTCATGCCCCCGGTTCCATTCATCACCCTCATGATAACAGTCCAGCATCATTATTCTCAGCAGAGGACAGTAGGACAGCCAGGGCCGTGATACGCATCCATCACCCCCCCCCCCTGCTGATACCCTCTGTGGGGAGAGCCCAGAAAACTTTATGTCACCACTGAGATCCTCAAGAACGAGCACTCAAGTAGTCAAAAGGTCACGGATGCAACAAGGCCCATTTTTTGAGAAGAAGAAGAAGGAGATAAGGAGGCTAAATGAAAAGGGAGTTGTGTTTCTCCTCTGATAATGGTTGTTTGTGCAATAACAGCGTCGGCCAAGGCTCATCGGAGAAAATGTTTTCTCTCCGCAGATTGATCGCAGCAGAGATGGGGAGAATCCACTCCATCCAGCCAAAATGTGGTGCGCCTGCTGAACCTCTTCTCTGGACCAAAATGTCCCACTTTCTCACGCTGGTGCAGAGCCAGAACAGCAGCTCAGAGGAGCAGCGCGGCACAAAAAGGTACTGCTGTGTGGACAAAATCATCCCAATGCTTTTTAGATATCATAGACCAGACTTCTCAAAGTGTTTTAACGGTTGTTGGAGAGGCGCCTGAAATAAGGTCTTAGAGAGATTTTATACAGACTATACAAAATCAGAGTAAAAATACTTGTAGCATTCTCAGCTACTTTTACAACTATTTTAAGCCCATTTTAACACATTATGTTATATGTGGGAGCACTCATGTCAGAATCATTCTCACCAGTCCCTATAGTACAAAGTCTAAATAATGATGTAGGAGCCAATGTGTGAATGGAGCCGCTCATTGTCCAGAGAATTTGTGGCGCGCAAGTTTCTCTCGCAGTGGCCTTGAAACCAAAGAAAACAAACATCCGATGGTGAGGAATAATGGTTACTTTTAAGGAAAATGCAGACAAAAATGTCTAATTCTAGAGAAAACGAGATTCTTGAACGTCTTTTGCAGGTGGTCGAGATCCTCAGACAAGTTGAAGGAAAGGCTAGATACTTCTTTACATAAATAACCAAACAGGCTACGTTACTGTAATCAGCGTCTTATCCTTGAAGGACATATTTTAAATAGTTTAAAAAGATTGAAATGAGCGAACTGAAAACATTTCAAAGATGGTAATTTCAACAACTCGTGGACGTTAAACCAGCCAAATCAAAGTTTGCCAGAATTGAATCATTTCATTTTGGCAGGTCTTAGTGAGAAGAGAGCTGTCAATTATCTGCTTTTGTGGAAATGACATACGTGTTAAATAAATACCTATTGACCCTCAGTTGGGAGGATACAGGACCTCAGTAGTGAAATAGCTCGGTAGCAGATTTGTGCAGTCATCCCTCTGACAGAAACCAGCAGCATTTTCCACATCTTTATCTCTTCGGCAGCAGCACTTCCACTGATGCCTTATCATTTTCTCACATGCCATATGCACATTTCTCAAAGCCGCTGCTGTCCACCCATATATTGTCTTTTTTTAAGTTACTGCCGGTGCTGGAGTTTCACATTCACCTCCGTCACCTCGCGGACGGAGTTCTTTGCTGCGAGCCGTGATTGGTCGGAGAGACGAGGTGGGGGCGGGGCTTGCGTGGCAGTGACATTGCTTTATCTCCGTCAGGGGTCACAGGTCAGAGGTGAGAGGGGCCTTCGAGATACTACAAAGAAACAGACGTTCGGGCCACGAGCTTCCTGCAGAGCTCCTCTTATCGGTCAAACGTTCAACTTTGTTTATGTACGCAGCCGAGGGGTCGGAAGTCCACGCAAACTCAAACTGGAAGACTCTGAGTCTCTGAGCCGCTGCTGAACAACTGGGTTTCTTTTCATTTTGGCAGAAGGAGTTTGGTAGTTTGGTAAAACAATCCATAAAAGTAGGGACAGTGGAGGAGACTTTATGATAAGGAGTTTTTTAGCTTCCTGGATTCAGAAAGATGAAAGCATTTAAGCATTTATAGATAAGATATGAAAATCCAATCATATCAGATCAAAATGTATTTATACAGCACTTTTCATCTCCTAAACATAACACAAACAAAGTGCTTCACAAACCAACAAATGTAAATAAACTAACGCCCCTTTCACATGTAACAAATGGAGTAACACTAAACTTTCTGATTGATAAAAAACACTTAACTCCATGACTACTTTGTCAACAGGAAGACAAGACACAGTCAACTATTCTCACTCTACGTACATATGTTCTGCCGGTACCACTTTACAATAAGACTACCCTTATAAATGATTCATAAAGGGTTTTTAATTAGGTTATTAATTAGTTTGTAAACACTTTATTAATCATTAAGAACCATTTATAAACCAGTTCTAACACAGGCTCACTATTTGGCAAGATGACTAAGCCTTATATTGGCTACTTAGCGAGAATCAACTCGGTGAACAACAGATACCAAGGATGCTGGCTGATGAAGAAGACGAAGTAAGCTAAGTAGCCAATATAAGACTTAGCAGTACAGATAAATGTGGGCTCTCTATTTGGCAAGCAACCGGTCACAGTTGCCCTGTTTATCTCATGTCTTGTAAAAGCTTATTAAGGATTTATAAAGTGTTCACAACCTAATTAATAAATTAATTACAAACTATTCGTAAACCCTTTATACGGGTAGTCTTATTGTAAAGTGGTAACCCCTAACCCTAACCCCTAACCCCTAACCCTAACCCCCTAACCTTAACACATCATTTTATAATGCACTTCCACAACTTAGCACCATTAGTAGTTTTTGTTGGTTTTTATAGACAGAAATATTCAGTTAAATGAAATAAATCCATAATATTGATAGTGCTTTCAGTGACATAGCTAAATCTATTAAGCATTAAAACAAACTTAAAATACCTTCTACTTTAATCTGATTTTGATATTCAAGGGACAATTCAACACGCTATAAAAGATGCAATGGACGGTACAGAGTTATATGGAGCATTGAGAAGTATTTGACTTACGTCTCAAGATAATTTTACGTTATTAACCCACGTCAACATGTAAATTCAAGTTTTTTTTCTTTTAAGATTCAGTTTTAACAGAAGAGAACGGTTTTTGAGTATCAAAAGTTATTAGAAAACTCCTCTAATTAGTGCAAAGAGCTATTTTTAATACAAACTCCTACCAAAAGTGAAGAGTGTGGCTACATCAGGATAATTCTCACCATAATATTCATGTGAAGAAGGAGGCTGCACCACATTCAGAGGCCCAATAGATGGTGCTATATTGTGAGACATTTGTGTGACACAGTCCACTGCTGCTCGAACACAGACGTGCAGAACGCTCAAAATGATCAGGAAAATATCATCTAATTAAAATTATATTATAAAAGTGTTGGAAAAGGAAAATAAAGTCAGAAGATTTTAGATTCAAAATATGATATTTACGAGGTTAATCTTAAACACTCGTGATGTGTGTGTGTGTTTGCAGATTCAGTAGTCTCTTGAATGTCACACACACACACACACACACACACACACACACACATACACATACACATACACATACACATACACATACATACACATACACATACACACACACACAGAGAGAAGCAGAAACAGAGAAAACCAAGAATAAAAAAAGGGAAAGTGATTTTTTTAAACAGGCATCAGAGGAAACTTTTGTACTTGAGTGTGAATGAGTGAGTGGTATGAATGTGATCTTCAGAGGAAATGGTGAAAGAAAGGCGAGGGAGAGGCAGCAGGAAGAGGCTGCACCTGCAGAGGAGGTCTTCAGCTCCCAAACCCCCCGCTGTGCAGAGAGAGAGAGACCGATACAGAGAAGAAGAGGAAGAGGCTGCAGCAGCTGCACGGCTCGCAGAGAGAGAGCGAGCGCAGAACAAGTCAGAGATGGGAGAGAAAAGCAAAGAGTGCAACCAAAGGCCCCCCGCTACGTCTCCCGTTTGCACTCCTACGAATCGCATAAAACTGTAAAAAGGAAAAAAATGCCAGTGCTCGGCTGGTGTTTGAAATCATATGTAAATAAGGCACATTGATAATGAAGCGCCAGAGGAGGAAATTCCACTAATTACCTTACAGAGACTTGACAAGGAGCAGGAGGCGAACGCACTTGACGCAGAGTTTCTGGTGAAAAGGAGAGGAAAAGATCTGATGGCAAGACGACAGGTTTCCATTTTAAGTCAATGGAAGTCTTTCATTTAGCTTTTGACTCAGAGTAATGGCTGGCTTTCTATGGTAAAGTCAGTTTGTTAAGTTTAAAGCAATGGATCGGGCTGAAAGGGAATCAGGGTGATTCACCATTCAACTGTGTGTTTTTAATTCACATTAGAGAGGAGGGAGATAAATTATGCATATCAGAGGGGGTCGATTTGGAATCACAGAAAGATTTCATAGGGAGGAGATGTGAATCAAACACTCTGACAGATATATTCCTGGCTGTGAAAATGCTTTTTAAGATTTACAGTATTTGCACTATTTCTGTTTATAATTATTGAAATGTGATTTAAAAAAAGATCCAAACTCGAGCTTCTTTTTTAAAACAAAATATATATTCTTGCTTCGCTTGTTTAGATTTCAACTTGTTTCATTAATCTAATCTTTCCTACAGCAGGAAGGAAGACTGAGATTGAAATAGAATAAACACCTTGGTAGAGATACTTATAATTTATTTAAGTAAAAGTAATGATACCACAGTGTGGAAACACTCTGTTAAAAGTAAATATCCAGCATTCAAAATGTTACTTAAAGTGGACCTATCATGCTATATTATAATAATATAGTGTAGGACCATACCTATATAAGGCATATTTATACTTTTTCTTTTTCAAAATTCCAAACAGATCATGCATTTTAGCCATGCCTCATTTTGCTCAATTTGACATTTTTTTAGATCTGTTTTAGCAAGGGCTGATTCAGTGAGAACAGCACCACCTACAGGCCTGGCATATGTACTACAGCGTCTCCAGCGCTTTCGAACGGCAATGGCCGTGGCTGTCTCCTCCTGATTGGTGGAGTTGGCCCAATAGCCGTAGCGCCACCGTCCTGACGTCAGGACAGTGTTCAAACCCTTTTTTAGAGATTTGGGTATGGAGGAAAATAGAGAGGGTTGTGTTTTCTGACACTTGGTGAGTTTCCTGGAACACCGGGGACACATATTCATGTATAAAAGACGTACAAAAGTGCATTTTGCATGATAGGTCCCCTTTAAGTAAAAGGGCAAAAATGTTAGCTTCAAAATATCTATATCCATCTAATATGTCTTTTCACCCTCTGTCTGAAACCAGAGCCCAGTCTGCTCTGATTGGTTAACTGGCCGGCTCTGTTGTGATTGGTCAACCGCTAAGAGATGTCCCGCCCCTTAGCCTATGACGTACAATGAGTTACATGGGTTACAAAGTGATGTCATTATGTTACGGAAGTGAACAAAGGAGTCAAATGGAGGTGTTTCAGTGCAGGAGTGTGTCGGAGAGAAACTCCCTCTGGAGGGAACTTTGGGAATGTTGCCTTTGCAGACCATTTACATGCACACAAACCTATATAACACACTACAGGAAAGAGAACAACTCAAAAAAAGCACAATAGGGCTTCCTTTAATTGTTGTATTCATAAAATAGACCTGCAAAGTAAATACTGTTAATACTGAACAAGTACAACATTTTCCTCCAAATTGTTATGGAGTAGAAATAGACAAGAAATACTCAAGTAAAGCCTTGAAAATGTACTTAAGTATGAATGTACTTAATTACTTTCCTGCTTGTTGAGGATGTTCAGGAGAAGTTGTATCAGACAGAAGAGCCTCGGTGTCAGGTCTGTAAACACGGCTCTGCTCCTCTGCTTTTATTGTGCGTTCCTAACAGGCCTCACTAAATGATGTCTACAAGTGTGTATAATACCGGAGCATCTGTGTGTTCCCCCTTGAATAAATAGGTAGTGTTTAAATTACACTGTTTAAATTACCCTCTTATCGTGGCCTGACGCCTGAAAAGAAACTCGAAAATTAATTAGAAGACGGATGCTGGCGCAGAATCTCTTCCAGGTGCGTTTCCCAGACTGATAGATGGAGTCATCAACACAGTGAAAACAAGACATGTAACCTCTCAAAGAAGCACGTCCCACTGCTTCAGTTTACAAACATGTTGCTCCTAAAATAAGAAGTGGAGTTTGGGACAAAGTTGATCTTCTGTGTCTGCGCTCTTTCAGCAAACACTCTTACCCAAAGTCCATAGTGGAAGAAAAGTCCATATTTCTTTGTACAGAAGAGGATAAGGGCCAAATGGGAAAAAAAAGTTTGATTGAATTCTGAGAAAAAAGTGGGAATTCTGAAGGAAAAAAAGTGGGAATTCTGAGAAAAAAGTCGGATTTCTGAAAAAAAAATCGGAATTCTGAGGAAAAAGTTGGAATTCTGAGAAAAAAGTCGGAATTCTGAGAAAGAATTTCAGATTTCGAGATTACATTTTTACTTCAACATTTTTTTTTCACATGTAGCCCTAATGTTTCTCCATATTTCTGCCTCTATTTAACACATCCATTTAAATCTACTTTTATTACTTAGACCATTCGAAATCATTCGATTATTATTTGTATTTTTTGCTGTGTTCCGGGAGTTCAGTCTGTTTTCAATCAATTTAAGATAAAAACGATAAATTCGAGTTCATTCAAAGTGCCATATTTTATTGAATACTTCTTGTAGTATAATCTTTGGTTTTGACATTCAAGGGAAATTCTACCAACATTAAACAATGCTTTTAAAGGACATCATGTGCGCTCTGACAACTGGTTCACAAAGGTCTTCATTTTTCATTCACAGGCTTTGTTCCGATGTTTTCCTTTGAGCTGCTCTTTACAAACTTTCTTTATATAATACTAACACTTTTTCAAATGTTCCAAAAACTCCATCAACCCATTACGATTTGTGAAGGCCAATATTTTAAGAACCGTGGCTTTTTTTGATGAAATCCTCGGAATTTAACAAGAGGTCTTTGTTTGGTTGAGAATGCTTTGAACAGCACTACCATTCGACTACAGGACTCTGACACTCGGCTGAACAAAAACAATTCAAATTCTTTTAGAGTGAACAATTCCTGAAAGCAGGTGAGTCACCGTGTGTGAGGAGACATTCTGGGGTACTTTTAAAATAACAATATGAAGAAGTAGCAACATTATGGTACAACAATGAGGCGTCTTTGTTGCTTTAACTATTTTTCTTTCTTTCATCTTTAATTAGCCTTTTCAGAAGTTCTTCAATAGTACTTCTGAATCCATGGACATGCTCAAGTTCTGAAGCTAAATGCAAATTTGAGAAACTTGAGTCAAGTCAATTTTATTTAAGTATCCCATCAATGATATTTTCTTTTTGCTTCTTTGTTTATTGTTAACTCTACAGGGTTCTTACGGTCATTAAAAACTTGGAAAAGTCATGGAAATTCAAAATGCTAATTCCAGGCCCTGGAAAGGTTATGGAAAACAATATTTTTCCCAAAGTTTTTGGAAAAGTCATGGAAATGTAACTAAAGTTGCATCAAATATAATTTATATTTTAGCTAATCGCCGAAATAGTAATACTATAATGGTAATAAATACTGTATCGTATAGTAATGAAACGTAAAATGGCATTTAACTGACGAGGTATTTTGCTGGTGAGAGATTTTAGTTGCTTTAGCATGTAGAAGCTACAGTAGTAAGCCAACTATTTGATTTGTTTTAGATAGGCACAACATGTTTCATATGCAGAACTTATTTTCCTGTTCCATGTTAAAATAAACCATTTTCAGTGGTACCGCTGAGAAAGAGTCATTTTTTTGGTCATGGAAAATTAGGTAAAGGTCATGGAAAATCATTGGTGAAAAAGTGTATGAACCCTGACTCTAGGATTAGGGCAATTTGGGAATTGTATTTGTTTTAGTTCTGAGATTAAAGTCAGAATTTTGAGAAAAAAGTCAGAATTCTTACTTTTTCTCAGAATTCCTAGAAAAAAGCTGGAATTTTCTCATGTCTGAATTAAAAGTCAGAATTCTGTCTTTAATCTCAGAATTCTGACTTGTGAATTCTGAATTTAACCCCCGTTAATAAATGTTTGGAAAGTTGTACCACTAAAGCTGCATTATCTCAGAGGTTAGTGCCTGTTTTGTGTATTTGCTAAATCAGTATGTATAGTGTGAAACAGCTGTTTTGCCTCACCAAAACTCACTGGTGGTATTTGTCAGTCTTTGTATAAAACATCCCACTCTGGCTAAGTGTATAACTATGAATGTTGAACCACGAATATGCCTATGAATCACAGACGCCCCTCTTTCATGAATCCTTCCTCAGACATTCTTGCCTTCTCCATTTCAGAAGAAATTGTAGTAATTTTTTTTTTTTAACCTCTTACAGTCCCGTGCCCAGCTTTGAGACGTTGTCGGCTGAAATGGAGTCTTTGAAGAGACACCTCTCGCAGATCGACTCCCCGACCGTCCTCTGCCACAACGACCTTCTCACAAAAAACATCATCTACAACCACAAAGAGGGTGAGCATCTCAGCTGACACCTAGAAACATGGTGGTGTTAGATTATCGTTATGAACATGAAGGAGATTTCTGTTAATCAGATGACATCAAATGAGCTAATTACAGATAAGAGTAAATGCTAAAGTCTTTAATTGTAGCTCTGTGGTTGAAGAATCCGAACATGAATGGGTTTCTTTTCATCAATTCGTAATAAAGCATCGTCTTCATACCTCTTCCCTTTATTTGTACCTCCTTTGTGCCGCTGAAAATGTGTTCCCACCTTATTAAATACCCTTATTATTAGAAGCCTTTTATTATGATTTTTTATTTCTCTCACATATTTTTTACAAGGATGCCCGGGGTGACGTTCAGTCAAAAGAGACTCGGTTTTCCTTTGACTCGCACAAGGTTCTGTACTTTGAATAAAAAAAGGGAGGGAGAGTCGTTGGTTTTACCTGAGATGTGTTCGTCATGTTGTCGTGGTAACTGCTGCTTTTTTTCCCCCCTCTCCCTCCTCCATAAGGTATGGTGAAATTCATTGACTACGAGTACGCCGATTACAACTACCAGGCCTTCGATATTGGCAATCACTTCAATGAATTTGCTGGTAGGTCTGTGGAAAGAAGTCCAATTTACCTCCAGATCTGTCTCGCGGTCAGCACATATAATGTCGCCTAATGTGGAGTATTGAGTAAAGTGGTATGCAGAATCTTTGACTATGATATCACTTTATCTTTCTGCCATTATGTACCATGAAACTGTCCTTCTACATTTGCTGCATTCAAGTGTGTTTTCTCTGTGCGGTGATAAAAAGCCGCTTTGATGTACCAGCTGTGTCACAGACAGGGTTAATTTGAACATTTGTGGAACAATCACCAATTCATCACTTTTAGATAGTTTTGAAGAAGCATATCGTGTCGGCTTTCATGTCTACACGTGCCAACTGTTAAACGATTGTGAGTGAAATCATGTGGAATATAGCTGTGTTACGCACACTGGGTTCAAAACCTCTAAATTATCAGAATGCCAAACTGTGGCTGGAATAAGCCAAATGTCACAAAACGCTTTATGTACTTGAGATTTCTTTTATTGGCAACATAAAATCCTGTTTTCATTTCCTTTTAATACAGAGGCAGTAATCTTTTTTCATACAGATTTCTCTACAGTTTAATATATATATATATATATATATATATATATATATATATATATATATATATATATATGCAGTGGTAGAGGAGATATTCAGGGCTTTTCCTGAAGTTTAAAATGCTCCGTTTTTATTTCCCACATTTAATGAAAATAGTATCTTTAAAATGTACTGAAAGTATACATTTTAAAATGATAAGGTACCTTTTTTAATGGATTATAAATACTGATAAACTATTTGCAAGTAGTATTAAAGTAAGAAGTATGTCAATTTAGCATTTATTTTTATTTTAGAGCACTATCAGAATATTAATATCTTTTATTTTTAGTACAACATTGAAAAACTAAAACTAGTACAGTTCAGTAATAACAGTCCTTACATTAGACCACATACAGTATATTTGTGAAACAACACAATTTAAAAGAGGATTTTTAAATCAAGATTGGGAACAGATTTATTGAATAAATGTGGTTTTAAAGAGAATTAAAATGAAAAATAGTTTTATTTGGATTCCTTATTTCATTCTAAGCTCACTAAGATAAAAACAAATCAACTGAAGGCTCCTCTGCTTCTTCAATGTTACTTTATATATGTTTTAGTACACAGATTGGGACGAATATTGTATGTAGAATAAGTGTCGACAGAAGAGTTGACGTATCTCTTTGGCAAATCTAAAACAGTTGAAATGTAACCCCACAGTAGCTCCACTAACGTGTGTGTTTTGTGTCGAAGGTGTGAACGATGTGAACTACAGCCGGTACCCGAGCCGAGAGCTGCAGCGTGATTGGCTGACGGCGTATCTGCAGAGCTACAATCACAGCACAGGACGTGAGGTCACCGTGACAGAGGCTGAAGTCACGAAGCTCTACATTCAAGTCTGCAAATTCTCCCTGGTGAGTGTCTGCTGCTGCCGACAATAGAATAGAATCCTTTATTGTCATCATACAGGTACAATGAGAGGAGTAGAGCCACTGCTTTTTTTAAGGTGCCAACAAAAACAAACAAGAGACATACAACATTCAGGAGAAGACAACATACAAACATTCATACTTCAATATGCAAATAAAGTGAAAGTGCAGGAATATGTTGGTTTAAGTAAAATAAATATGTTTGAATGTGTATACAAATATATAATATGTAGTGCCTCGACACTTTGGAAATCTCTCAACGGCTATTTCCTTTTTTTAAGTTCTTGGAGACAATGTCAAATGTCAATATTATGAGATTAGTGTGTGCATTTGAACAGCATCCATATGCGCGCAGACCTCTGAAATGACAGGGCGGCAACACCTCACCATCACATTTTAACAATTTACTTTTCCAACTCCCCAAAGAAACCGATCCACAGATGACCCACCGCTGCTCAGAGTTTGATGGACTCCGTCTGAGTTGATTAGAAACCGCCGCAGGGAAAAATGAAAGACAGCAGCCAAAATTATTTTTATTATAACCACAATTTTCATTCTTTGGTGGCTCAAGTGGGCTATCTGTCTAAAAGTGCTTTCACAGCTCAACACAATATGCAGAATTGTCCTGACCAATTTCAGGAGTGGTGTGAATGTCTTCTGAAATAGCCCAGAAATGATGAGGAAGCATATTACTTTTTTAAAATAACTCGTGCCTCGGCCAAAAACCAGAGAGGGAGAAATGAGAGCGGGGGGAAGAAATAAAGCCTGGAATGGAGACAGGCGATAACATCATGTTGATTGAAATCAGATTTTCTATGACAAACCGAGGAGGACTCTTGACTCGGGGGGGAAGTGGGAGAAATTGATCACCGACGCTTAACAAGCCAAGTTTCCAGCTCGATTCATTTTGACAAGCCGTGTGTCAAAATGAGAGATACTGAGCCTGATAACGGAGGAAATCATAGGGTCTCTTTTTCATAATGTCAAGGAATGGAGCTGAAATATCTCTGTTGAAAAATATCCACAAATAGCACCATTTTACCCACTACATGTAGGACAGTACTTATATCCACATCATCTTTGCTGGTTTTCCTTTATCACAAAACAAAAGATATCAAATAATTAAAACAATTCCAAACGATTATACAAATCTTTATGATGACCGATAAAAATGATTAATTTTAAAGCTGAAATAGATGTAAGTACATTCATTTTTGATAATGAACTATTGTATTAATTGTAAAGTATTGTTTAGTTTTGAATGATTATGGGTTTTGGACAGTTTTGTCAGTGATAAAATGCCCTAGATGTAGGCTGTGGGAAATTGTGTGTTCAATATTTGCTGACATTTTCTAGATTAAACAATTCACTAAAACAAAACATCTTTGTAAAATACATGTTTTTACTGTAAAACAATACATTTAAGTCCATGCAGGGAGGCGTGTGGCGCAGTGGATAGAGCCTTGGTGTTGGGATCAGGGGGTCACAGGTTCAAACCCCACTGCAGTGTCTGGGCAAGACACTTCACCCCAAATTGCTCCTGTGGGGATTGTCCACAGTATTGAGTATGTAAGTCGCTTTGGATAATAGCGTCTAATAAGTGACATGTAATGTAATGCCCTTAGGCTCTGGGATTTTGGGGATTTATGTCACAGTTTTTTGACATTTTATAGATCATACTATACAAAAATAAAAATGCAAAATACTTATTATATCAGAAGTAGCTTGATGAACGTTTTTAAACAAAATGTTGGACAATTTATTTGCCGTCAGGTTAAATTAAACTAAGATAAAAAACGATTTGTTATCACATCTGGCAAAATCACATGTTGTTGTTGGAACATTTCCAATACAAAGCTAATGATCAGTTCACTCTGATGCCTTTTTAATATTCGTGTTGTTTTAAAAAAGAAGGAATTGTATGAGATTGTATTTGATCCTTTTGTATCGCATTAACATCCCTTGGTAATTGCTTGGAATAATCAAACTACATTGAATCCTCACCATAGTTCAGTCTCAGTTGAATGCAGAGGAAACCAGTGTGCTGAAGGAAGCTGTGTGGCATCGACAAAGCCTGGCTCGTCGCCAAATCTGAGCGCCGTGACGCTTTCCCTCGTATCTTAATCCCTGGAAAACGGTGCCAAGACGCAGTGGGGTCTTTACAACTCGCCTCCTCCGCAGGGAACCCCCCGTGATGCCGAGGCTGCAGCCCGCGGCTCTGTGATGTCACTCTGCCCACACGTCTCTCATCTCCGATTTTCTCAATGGCTCGCTGTCACCGACGCTCTCTGCTCAGTGTTAGACTAATGCGGCCTTAATGGAGAGTGGTTATTAATCATAATGGAAACACGCTCAATCTCCCAAAGCCAACTCAAGGCAGAGATTAGAGATGAAAATCTGCCAGAGAGGGGAATCGAGCCAAGGGAAAACCGCACATTGCTCTTCAAGTATTTCATTCCGCCCTTTATTTGATTATCAAATAAAAATGTGATTATATCAGTGTGCCGCAGAACAGAGGCTGTCTGGATCTTATTAGGACTCGCTATTAGTGGTCCTACCATGAAGATTTACAATAAGGGTGGAGAACAACAGAAATGTATGGAGGCATGGAAGTCTGCAAGCCTAAGTGAGCAAAGCCATTAAGAGGGAACCATTCAATACAGAGGTTTGTCATTCTGACGGGCGGTGTGCAGCAGAGAGGGAGCAGAGCAGTACGAGATGAAAACTGGAGGTCACTGAAGTGTGATTTTACAGTTCTGCTCTGTAGCTCGAGCAAATGGAGCAAAGCTTAAAAGAAGTTGGTGATAAAATACAGCTGTGATGTTTGATTTAGAACAAAAAGCAACACGTGTTTTTACAAGTGTGCACATACCAGAGGTGTGGACTTGATACACATCACTAGGATTCATATCGGACACATTCTATGACATAAGAATCGATTTGACAAAATAAAGAAAAGATTTACAATTTAATAAAATAAAAATAACATAAATTAGAACCACAACATATACAATACACTCCCCCCCCTGCCTGAAACGCCTCCATTGGACTCCATTTTTTTACTTCCATATCATAGTGACATCACTATGTAACACCCGCACTTCGATTGGCTCGAGCTCCAACACATTGTACATGATAGGCTAAGGACGTTTCGAACATTAAAGCAAGTAAACAGGCACAGTAGAGGCATAGAATATAAATGTGAATGATCATAATATTTTGTCCTCTACAACAAGAGGACAAAAACGTAGAAAATAAATTATGGAACTGGTTAAAAGTTCAATGAAAGTGCAACATTTTACAGTTCAAGCACACTTGTTTGAACAAATAAATACATATTTTATGATTTATTCATGATTCTTCTTGCCGTAAGTATCATCACTCTGTCATTGTATTGCCATTATATTGAATAAAGAGCACATTATGACCTCTTTAGGTCTCAAAACTCAAAGTTTAATTGGGTCTTCTGGACTTTTTCTCCCATAATGTAGATTCATACACTTGAAACACATTCCAGTCCCAGATGAGTATTATGGACAAGCTGCATGGAATCAATGAGTCTGTCATTGAATTAGTTGTCTCCAATTCAGAGTGTTTGCCCTGCTGAAGACTTCTGCCCCCACTGTGACCCGCCTGCAGGGGGCAAGAAGAAGCGTGCGTTTGAAGATTTAATCGGATCTTCAAAAGAGTGCATGAGGACTGCATGTCCGTCACATGTTGTTACTGCCAATCCTCTAGAGACAAGATGAAGTATTGTACTGAACATTTCCCTTCCTCTTCCACCAGGCATCCAACTTCTTCTGGGGAGTTTGGGCCATCCTGCAATCACGGTTCTCCTCCATTGACTTTGACTTTGAAAGGTTTGTCTTTTAAAATGCTTAACAAATGATTGTTCATACGGTTACACTGAGTCCACAGTCATAGGAGTGTTACTTTGTATAAACGTTGTTCCAGTTTCTAAAGCGCTGTAGTTGTATATGTAACCGATATAGTAGTATAGCAGACATGTCATGCGTGAAATGCTGAACAAAAATGAAAGGTTACAAATTGAAAATATTCAAATCGACATCCTCCTGACATTAAGCACCAACTTCACATTAACACCAGCTCAGCAACTGTTGAATGTAGAAACGCATAAAACCACAAAGAAAACTATGACCTCATTGCAAATTCATGGGACCACCTTATAACTTAACGTCATCATACATCACTTTATGACTCGAAGGAATGGAAAAATATATCCTGTGCATTGAATTGGAGCGCTCACTATTTGACTGCCATGTTTAGACGAACAGGATCCTCATTAGGATTGCCTGACAAAAAAGTATTGGCAGAGAAATTGAACTAAAGGAGTGGGAACATGACGCTCGAGTGTGGAAATATTTCATTTTTTTCCACCAGTGCTTTGGGATTCCAGAATCTGGCATAACACAGGCAAGACGAGCACACTTCTCCATGTCACTTTGAAACTATTTACATGTGAAATGTCGTGGCTTTCTTCACTCTTTAACCACAAGTCACAAGATGATGAAAGGCTAAGCTTTGACAAAGACTTTCTAAAGACGTTTATTTTATTTTTTAAATGTATTCTGATCCACGCACTTAACTTTAAACAAGTCCAGGAGACATTCCCCACTACCAGCAACCAGACAATAAAGTTCAGGAGGGCAAAATGTTTCCCCTCACCCCTACTTCCCCCCCCCCCCCCCCCCCCCTTCTTCCTCCTCTGTGCGCCCCCACACCCGCCACAGTTGTGATCGTGATCCTAATCACTATTGACATACGGCACCCTCCCCTCTGTGTGGCTTTCTGCGCTCGCTTGCTAGATCAGCGACAGGGCCCCTGCCTCATTTCGATCTGGACCTCTGAGGAAATGTGATCCAGAGGGGTGCCGTGGCACAGAGGCACTATTGTTCCCGTGCCGTCGTTCCTCTCTTACATATACGTCTCTCATCCCTGGCTCGAACACATGCGCCTGCTAGACGTCTGCTGCTCTAAGCCGCCGGCTGAGGTCGTCCTAAAGTGCACAAAGTGGCTCGGGTTACCTTTCTTTGACTGGAGGGTTAGACTTAAATGAGCTCGGAGAGCAACAGTAAAGTCTCTAACCACCCAATGCACACACTCGCATATATATTTATCCTTTTTTCCTTCTGCCAATTCCGCTTACAGGACTCTTCATCATTCACCAATCAATTGGATGGAAACGGTCAAGTTTGTCCTCGCTTTGATATATTCATTTCAGAACATGCTGAAGTCATAACCTTTCCATTGTCAGTTTAAATAAAGCAACCTATATTCACATTCAACAGTATTTAATCATATATTTATTATATAATCAGTACATGCACAGTATTGTGAATATCTCATTGTGCTGCTCTCTAAGAGGAGGTTGAATTGGATGAATGAAGTCTTGGTAGCACAATGGTTTATAATAGCTAATTCCTTTTTACATTTCTAATATGAAATGGGGATTTAAATGGTATAAGATGTATAGATATATATAAGATATATCACAAATGAACTACTTCTGGATTACCTCAATATGTATATCCTTAGATGAATGTAACAAAGCTTGCCATCTCTTTGATCAGGGGAAATAGAGCTGACTTTACGGTCCATAATGAACCACATCATTCTGAGCTACTCTGTATTCACTGTATTTCAATCGTATTAGAAACTGTTCTATGACTCACCCACTCTCTTCTTTATAACTACGACATCTGACTATTTCTTTATACATGTGTAAATGCAGTCTGCCCTTTCCCCTCTGGTTAGATGCTAAACTTGATTTAGTTGTCGCAGTACTAAGTACTCTTTGCAATGAGAATACAATTCAATCGAATCTATTCATCTAATCTAATCAAAGGCCATTGCTTTGAAAGCAGAGTTGGTAACATTTTCTATTGTGGGTTAATTGCTTTAAGACCTTTTTCACAATTATTGTAGTAATTTGATTTAGTTTTGAATATCATAACCATAATTAACTTGTCACGACCGCAACCTTAGCTTCACCACGCAGTTTAACTCGAGAGAGAACAAACAACGACTCATTGCTTTATGCTTTTGTGGCAAACAAGTTCTTTTGGAGAGGAGGGATTGTGTGTGTGTGTGTGTGTGTGTGTGTGTGTGTGTGTGTGTGTGTGTGTGTGTGTGTGTGTGTGTGTGTGTGTGTGTGTGTGTGTGTTGTGTGTGTGTGTGTGTGTGTGTGTGTGTGTGTGTGTGTGTGTGTGTGTGTGTGTGTGTGTGTGTGTGTGTGTGTGTGTGTGTGTGTGTGTGTGTGTGTGTGTGTGTGTGTGTGTGTGTGTGTGTGTGTGTGTGTGTGTGTGTGTGTGTGTGTGTGTGTGTGTGTGTGTGTGTGTGTGTGTGTGTGTGTGTGTGTGTGTGTGTGTGTGTGTGTGTGTGTGTGTGTGTGTGTGTGTGTGTGTGTGTGTGTGTGTGTGTGTGTGTGTGTGTGTGTGTGTGTGTGTTCCCCCTGAGCCAAATCGCTGCAGACTTCCCAACGAGTGACAGGCGTCGCCCGGGCCTTGTGCTTTAACCAGGAGCAGATGTACATGTGACAATAGGGAGCCACAAGGGGAATGCAACCCCTCCCTCTCCCTCCATATTTACTTTCCTTATATGATTTTATTCATGTGTTGAAAGTGTCTGCGAGTCAGCGGTTTAGATTTGTGGACGTGTTGGCAAGGTGAGCCGTTATTTGACAAAGACATTATTATGAGGAAATGAACGAGGAGGAGAGGAGGCCCTCTGTTTGGAGTAGCATGACTGCTCAAATTGAGGGACTTGTGCACAAAAGCACATTGTGAAACAGAATACCTGCTTTGGAGGGAGTTAATTTTCCCTACTTCTGCTAAAGAGAAAAACGTCTCGGTTTCATCTGTGATGATGATAAACGTTAAGCACGCTAGTTTTAGGTGTCGGCCTCAATACAAATATGGATGAATGGGATCACCTGTGAAGGTTGCTGTTCTTTTAAATTGGTATACTCAAACATCATTTGACTTATGAAGGGTGTGTGTGTGTCGGGTGATTAGACTGAACAAAAGTGCAATGACCACTGATTTGTTTGTTTTGTTTTTTGGGATAAAGTGACATTGAAGCCCTTTTTACTTTGAATTGAACTAACTGAATGTCCAATTAAAGGTGGGGTAGGTAAGTTTGAGAAACCGACTCGAGATACACTTTTTGGAACGCTCTTAACATCCCGATAGCAATGAATATCTTAAGTGCTTTGACAAAAACTCCATAAAAAAATTTCATCTGTGGAAGCCGTAATACTGTAAAAAGTACGACCAATCATTTTAGCCGGCCCTGCTAAAATAACTGGATGGCCTACCTGCCTGTCAGCCTTCCATCTGTGCACAAACTTATCTCGTGCCCTCATTGGTCATGTGCGCGTTCGTGTGTGTTGGAGGAGGGGCTCTATAAGGAAGTGGCAGATTTTCTCCGGTTGTGTATTTTCAAATTCTAGCGCACTCGAGCTGGTTTCTCAAACTTACCTACCCTACCTTTAATGACTTTTTGAGATCTAAAAAGTGGTGTTTAATAGTTTTTCATCTTTCTGCTGCACATATTAGTGTTAGTATACTTGATATGAATGAGGGCCTTTCATTGCTAGTACAGGGCTTTTAAAATATGACTAAAATCGCATTTCTCATAAAGTGAGAAGGGAGTGCCGGGTCTCATAACTTGGAGGCAATCTTTCATTCGAAATACAATAAATCCACATTTAGGGACATTTTGCTTTCTTAAGAATACAAGTAAGTTATTATCCGACTGGTGAATGTAGTGAACTGATACCGAAGGTCCCAGGTCATGACCATTTTTGGAGACGATCTGTTAAAGCTGTTGAAACACATAAGTCCATTATCAATTGTACATAGTTGATTTTATTCCCAAATGATGTTAAGCTGACTTTATACGTTCTTGATGTTACAGACACATAAACCCAACCACAGGCATGTTTAAAGTGAAATAGTGACAGGCGATATGACTGATTTTAACCATGCAAAACTAGAATAAATAACACACTAATTCCTGCTTAGCTCATCTGTGTATTTCATGTATCTATGGTAGGTCAGAAGTCCAGTCATTTGCTTTTGCTCAATACTTTTTTACATTCACAACGTTTAAAAGATCACTTATTTATTTTATGCAGGGCAATACTTGTACTGCATTTACTGACTTCTATATGTTGAGTAAATTAGGGTTTATTTTATACACAAAACCCTCCACATTAGAGGAAAGAGAAAACACCAACAAAGCATAATAGGACCTCTTTAAACCGAGCCATTAAAAATACCACTTAGGTCTGGCTTCTCTCTAACTTAAACTTTGTCATAGATAAAACATTTTCTTTTAAATAATGCTTTGCCTATCCTTGACCTAACAATTAGCAGGATGATTGTCATACTAACTCACCCACTCTTCTTGATAACTTACTACATAATATCTGACTATTTTTGTATACATATGTAAATGAACTCTGCCCTTTTCCCCTCTGGTTAGATGCTAAACTTTATTTAGTTGTCATGATTGTCTTGGAGAAGTGTAATGTTTGCGGGTCAGAGCAAAGGTTTTGACAACCATGCTTTGTTTACACCACATGTGTCAAACTCAAGGCCCGGGGGCCAAATCAGGCCCTTGGAGGATTTAATTTCGGCCCGCAGGATAATTTCTAATTACTATTAGATCTGGCCCGCCGGTATATTGCACACACACCTTCACTCCATCCTGAGGGTCTCCTCAGCTCAGAGCCTGACCCCAAACATTGATGAACTTGCACCCAAGATGAGATGCCAAGTATCTGGCTTGAACTAGCATCACAGAGCAGCACACTGAGTTTCAATGGATGTTTCCTTCTGCACTTTCTTTCTTGAGACAACAGGGCATGTTTGGTTTTTTTTAAGCTGTTGTTGGCCTGTGGAAAAATGTAATCATAAGAAATGACTCTGGAAAAGCTGCAGATAGAGCCATAAGAAATGAATGCAACTGATTATTTAATGTTTAATGTTGTTTTTATAGGCAATCATTTAAGCTTTGTTAGTTCCAGGTTTAATATGTGCAATAAGTTCATTTCAATAAGTTCTGCAATAAACATTGAACCAGTCCAGCCCTCGACTAGTACCCATTTTTTTATTTTGGCCCACTGTGTATTTGAGTTTGACACCCCTGGTTTACACTGTCAATCACGCACTGTAGTACACAATTGAATTGAAATAAAGTCAGTCCAGAGAAAACGCCTTTTTAAATGTTTCCAAACCACAATGAGAGAAGTGAAATCTGTGTTCTGCCTCTAACACGCCAACACCAAGGATTTGTATTTTCCCTCAAATATTTTCATTGAGTTCTCTGTAGGGGCAAAGGTTAGACACATAATGTACCATCCAGTGTTGTAGTCAAGTCACCAATTCACGAGTCCAAGTCACTCTCGAGTCACCACTCTTCGAGTCCGAGTCCAAGTCCGAGTCACCCAAGGAGTGTCCGAGTCGAGTCCGAGTCACAAGTCTTCATGTATTAATCTTCGTGGATATATGTGTTGAAATGTAGCTGCTCCTCTACATTGCTTTTATCCTGTCATGTTATACTAATCTGTCTATTGAACTGCTGTGAAGCCAGTTTGGCTACAATTCTTGTAATAGGTGCTATACAAATATAAAGCTTATTACTAATATTAATATTATTATTATTATATATAAATAAACTATGTTTAAAATGAGTTACCTTTTAGAGAAGTGATTATATTTGTATGCCAATATTTTCCTATGGTAAAGTTTTCGTTTTGCACTTTTATTTTGATAGTAATAAGATCGGGACTCTTATTTTGAAGGAACTTTTACCGGTTAAATCGGTTTACTGATAAAGATTTAGCCCCAGAAAGCACATGGCTACTTAGCATGCAAAATGACGTCATTATGCATGTTAAGTAGCCATGTGCTTTCGTGTTATCGGCTGAATCTTTATTTATTGATTAGATCACGTTACTCTGATGATAGTGTTCAAGACAGCCTATATGTCTGAACTAGATCCTTAGAGTAATGTGTTACGGAGCCTTCTCTTCAATATTGTTTCCACATAGAGCATTTTGCTCTGCTCTTTTCCAATGTGGAAGCAGAATGTGTGAAAGCATACAGCACGATGCGGGGTGTGTCTCTAGACATCTTTAGACTGGAATAGCGGGGCCCAGTACGCCAGGATAGAGGACATCAGACTCCATAGAAAACTTGCTCGAGTCCAAGTCGGAGCATCAATGTACAAGTCGAGTCCGAGTCATCGTGGGGGGAAAAATTCACGAGTCCGAGTCCAAGTCAGCGTACGCGATAATTCACGAGTCCGAGTCCAATTCATCGTGCGCGAGAATTCACGAGTCCAAGTCTGAGTCGCGTCAATCAGTGCGCGAGTCCGAGTCGAGTCACGAGTCCCGAAAATCGGCACTCGAGTCCGAGTCCAGGACTCGAGTACTCCATCTCTGGTACCATCTATTTATTTCAACAGTTACAGGTGTGTAGTCTTTGCCTGGAGTTGACCCATAAGTGAAGCAAAGAAATAGACAGAATAAGAAAGATACCAGCAGTGCGACTGACACAGTAGAGAGCAGTTTTACCTAGAGACACAGGTCAGGAGAGAGCGCTGGAATACAAGCAACTAAAAGGCCTGTGTCTGAATTATGTTTTTGTCTGATTCGGCATTGAGGATTTCAGTGAAAGCTCTGATTAAAGGACACACTCTTCTCTGTACCTCTATGTTTCTGTGCTTTTAAAACTTCACTTAATTTCAAAGGGTATATTATAATGGCCAAGGGCAGCAGCATACTCAGACATCAGATTTATTGGAGCGTTCGATAATATGGTTTGAAAAATACAAAACCACTTTTTCTCTCAGTTAAGTTCTGAGGCTTTGGCACAGCTTTCAGACTCAGTGCTTTATTGAAACAACACTTGATGCTGTATTGTTTTGCAAGTTGTGCTAACAAAGACACTGGTGCCCACCTTGAGCTGTAAGCATGGCCTGCTGGGTAACACCGGAGAAACAGTGTTGTGTATTCATCCCCATCTGAGGAGCTTATCTTTATGTTAATATCAGGGTCTGAATCCTTTATATTAGGCTTTCTGATGGTGAGGGGCCTGATTCTTCATACAACAATGACAATAACAACTTATTTTCTATAAGGAGATAATTTGTTCTCAATACTATTTGTGTGAACGGATACACAACCCATTTTTCAAATGTGTAATTTGTAAAAAAATAGTGCAAAACGTTCGATCGGGGAGATTGTCTCAAAGTGTTAGACACAAAATTACAGAAATCAATCAATTAACAGTTTAATATTTGCTAAATAGTTGATGATACATTTGCAGATCAGTTTAACATTTGCAAACCTTTTTATTCAGGTACATTCAGTACATTTACTTACAGATTTGTACATCTGTTTGTAATAATAGTTATTGCTTACTGTAGCCAATATTATTAATATTCAGTGAACGATATGCAACAAACCTAAAACAAACATTCAATTCAATTAAAATCTGAGTATTTCATTTAATACATTAATTATTATAACATTAAAGGTAGGGTAGGTAAGAATGGAGAAGTGCGAGTACCAGCTCGAGTGCCCTAGAATTTGAAAGTACACAGCCGAAAAAAATCTGCCCCTTCCTTCAGACTTCCTTACAGAGCCCCTCCTCCAACACACACGAACGCACACATGACCAATGAGGGCACGAGATAAGTTTGTGCACAGATGGAAGGCTGACAGGCAGGTAGGCCATCCAGTTATTTTAGCCGGGCCGGCTCAGATGATTGGTCGTGCTTTTTACAGCGCTTCCACAGATGACATTTTTTATGTATTTATTGTCAAAGCATTTAATGTATTCATTGCTATCGGGATGTTAAGAGCTTTCCATGGAATATAACAAGTGTTTCTGAAGTGAATTACCTACCCCACCTTTAACTACACTTTCTTTTGTCATATAATACAAAAAAGTAAAATGCATTGGTAATGCAATTTTATTCGAGCCGTAAGAGCAGTTGAAAAACATTTTCAAGTCTAAGAGATAACAACCCTATGAGGTCATAATGATGTTTTCTGGCTAATCTAGAGTATTTCACACTTTACAACGAATTGTTCTAATCTGCAGTTGTTTAGTTGGCATGTACTAACAATTTATCCTGTTATGACCCTTATATTAAAAAGATCAGAGTTACAAATGGGCATAACTTAAAGGGGACCTATCATGCAAAATGCACTTTTTGATGTATTTTATACATAAATATGTGTCCCCGGTGTGTCAGGGAACTCACGCAGCGTCAGAAAATAAAACCCTCTCTTTTCCTCCGTACCCAAATCTCTAAAAACGGGGGTACAACGAGCTGATACAGATTTGCTGCCGATATGACGTCATATCGGCGGCGGACCCACAGAGAGTTGCTATCAGAAACAATGCCTGACGTGTTTTGGACGTAATATGGTCTTTGTTTACATTAGCAAGCCTCGCTAACACTCAGAGCTAACCTGTACTAGAGAGCACATGTGTTTAAAAAGCAGGAAATAAAAAAAGGAACTCACCTTGTGATAAACCCGCAAGAGAAAAGGCATTTGAGCTCCATACTGTTTCAGAAATAATCCTTGATGTGGTTTAGAACAGGATGGCATTTTATCACAGCAGAATTTAACTTTATCTCCGGTAGAATTCTGATCAGGCATTAGCTCCGCTGTAGGTACCATATGTGTTCGGCCTACCAGATGTGTTCGGGGTCCGTTACGCTTACCAATGACGTCACGCATTGCTGTACGGTAACCCAAGAGGACATTTTACACGGTCAAATTCCGAATGTATTGAAACTCCAGACTCAACGTAAGAGCTTGAGCCTCTTCGGGGGGTGCTAACATTTAAACATACACTTCATTCTTTACTTTGTCCGTTATTATATGTAGAAGATATTACTTTTTTCTCCGTCATGTTGTTTCCATAGCAACAACTTCAAAATAAAAGCATCTAAATAGATTTGTGTTCTACACACCAAAATACGTTATTTGAACACCCCTCTCGATCGATTTACAAGAAAAATTAGTATGGCCCGCCCTAATACACCAACACAGTTTTTAAAGATATACATTTTTCAACACAGAATCATTTACCAAATTACACCATATCCAATCATTTTACGAGTCAGAAAATGCTATCTGTTCATTGCAGTTATTGTTTATTGAATTAGATTACCATGAGCTCAACATAATTATGTAGAGTACAAGTCCACAGCCAAGAAAATGTTATTTGCATATCATTTTATTTATGAATATGGAATTATGGAATTCTAACACTGGAATTTGTTATTATTTACTATAACTTTATTATATTATTCGGGTTTCAATTTCGTTATTCAGATATTCGTTTTGTTTGTTTTTTCCCTGTTTTTTTTTCAAATTGAATTGATTGAAATCTCCAATATCAACGTAAGAGCTTGTGCCTCTTCGGGGGGTACTAACACTTAACCATAAACGTTATCGTTTACTTTCTCCGTCTTTATATGTAGATATTACTTTTCTCCGTTAATCTCTGTCACGTTGTTTCCAAAGCAACAACAACTTCCTGTCAACTGCGCTAACTCTCCTTCAAAATAAAAGCATGTCCATAAATAGGACATGCCAAATTACACTTAAGACATATACAACTGCAACGAAAGTAACAAACACAATGCGATATCCTTTTCAATTTCAAAGAACACAAATTGGGTTACATTAACAAATAACTATAAAACAACAATACTGTAGAATAACAAAATGAATGCCGTGAATACACCGAAATACACGTGTTGAAGCGGTTCGCTGCTGATTACTACGATTACCGTACAGCTAATCACAATGGGTGACGTCATTGGTAAGCGACAGACCCCGAACACATATGGTAGGGCGAACACATATGGTACTGACACCGCCTCAAAATCCGCGTTTCTCTAACAGGGCTGCAAAAGAGGGGTATGAGCAGTATGAGGCATGGCTACAATGGGTGATCTGTTTGGTATTTTAAGCAAAAAACTTCACAGAGATGTTTTGTATAGGTATGGCCCTACAATATATGTTTCCAATATAGCATAATAGGTCCACTTTAAATGATCTTAATTCATATTTATACCCAAACGAGTCTCATTCATGTTGGAAGGTGATATTTGTATAAATGTGTTGACAGAAATCTATTGAGTGTCTTCTTTTGAAGTGCATCGATACTTCTTCCTTTCACTGGATTTAAAGCAGCCCTCTGATACTCGCTTTCCTACAGTATGTTATTATATTATTATACTTATTTGTATCAAGTACAACAGTGTGGTTTTAAATAGCCAACTTTTCAAGAAGTGCAACGTAGTAAAAGTAGCATTTATAACCTTGATATAGATCTGCAGCGTAAACTCTTACAGGCTTTAAAGCGTTGTCCAGATCTAATAATGTATCTGTGTCCGATCACTTCAAATCAATTCATCCTTGATCTATTATTCCTTTTACTCAACAAGCCTCATGGTCAACCTGGCCAAAAGAATACATCCTCATATTTGAGTAAAAATAGTAAAGTTTCAATTGGTTTTTAAAACTACTACCTTTTGAAATGGACAGAGCCTTTTTTACTCGGATGCAATTCATGAAGGAAGTTTCCGAATGATTCTCAAAGCAGAAAATGAAAGGCTGTTGAAGCAAAACTTTTATGCTCAAATTCCATTTATTTTGCAAATGTGGAATTTATTGGCAATACAAACTGAGAGTAATGTGCTCGAGAATAGAAAGAGCCTTACTTTTGTAGTTTTAAGGCCCACTAAAAATGTTCTGATTGGTCAGCCGCTTAGAGAGGTCCCGCCCCATTATTTGTATGTAGTGCCTCTTCTGTGACATGTCTCCATGCTTTAATGTTCAAAAAGCTCTTTATTGTTCTCATACTGCCTGTGCTGCAGCACCTCTTTTCACCCTCTGTCTGAAACCAGAGCCCAGACTGCTCTGATTGGTTAGCTGGCTGGCTCTGTTGTGATTGGTCAACCAGCTAGAGATGTCCCGCCCCTTTGCCTAACACGTACAATGTGTTGGAGCGCGAGCCAATAGAAGTGCAAGTTTTACATAGTGATGTCACTATGTTACGGAAGTAAACAAAGGAGTCTAACGTATCGTCCAGGCGGTTCCGTCGCGTTGAAGCTTGCCGGTGGGCGTGTCTGGCGCGCGACCAACAACCAATCACATTAATCTCCCGCCCCGGACACACAAGCACGCGGTTTGATTGGCTGGCATATGAGTTGATTGGCTGGCGCTTCCGTCGACGCTTGAAAAGTTGAACCTTTCTCAACTTTCTAAGCGAGCAACGGAGGCAAAGCGACGAACCACAATACAGTTCGGCAAAGCGTGACGTCCCCCCATTCAAAGTGGATGGGAAGCGTCTCCGTTGAAGCACGCGACGGAACCATGTGGACGATACGTAATGGAGGCGTTTCAGGCAGGGAGGGAGTGTGTGGGAGAGAAACTCCCTCTGGAGGGAACACAGGGATTTTAGCCTTTGCAGACCATTTACATGCACTAAAACATAACACTACAGGAAAGGGACAACCTCAAAAAGAATAAAGAGCCTCTTTAAAAATAGATGTATTTGTTTTTATTTAAAACAAAAAGGAAAGATAAAGTGAGACAGGACGATTATAATAATACAACAAGAGTATGTGTCACACACAAAAGCCATTACATTTTGACTAGCAGCATACAGTATTCATCCAAGGACTAAGATCTTGGATAAAAAAAGGTTGTGTTTCCTGATCATTTCTTTCTGCTCTCCTCCAGATATGCCACCGCACGACTCAACTACTACTTTGAGAAGAAAGAAGAATACTTTGGATTGCAAATAATCTAGAATTAAAAGATAACGGACCAACCTTTTTTCAAATCAGGCGTACCGTTTCTTTTCTCTGTAAATCCGAGAAGAAGTGACCAAAGTCCCGACCTTAGAGACGTGCTCCTCACTGTTAGTTATTTCAGGCTGGAGTGTGAGATAACATGTTTTGCTATCACTGTGATTTTTAAAATATTTGTTTTTACCACAGTCAGTATGCCGATAAGCCTTTTTGGCGACCTGAGATGAAGACGCTGCCAGAAGCACATTAATTGTTCCCACATTTAGCCGAGGCGCATGAAGCCACAAAAACTGAGCCTGATCATAAAAACCATAAGAGGGTTGTTTTTCATTTTTATCCAGCGTGCGCCACAGATCCGTTTCCTTTTCACTTGTTTACTGTAGCAAGCCGTACATTATTTTAATGCATTATCTCTAGGGATATGTTATAAGCTACTTTTATTTACCTTTAAGGTTACTGACAGATCCTACGGTTACACTGCAAACATCTACTTTAAATTCATTTTTTAAGTGTTAAAACAGCCTATAAAGACAGTGTTAAATTGTATTTTATTCAGATTTTTTTTATGTCTGTTGAGCAGTATATGAAGTCACACATGTGTCCTGATTTTAAAAGACAAGAAAAAGAGTAACAAAATGTTAGAAAAAAGCATTGTTGCTTACTAAAGTCCTGTTGCTTGAACAAGGCACACACACTAATGGTATACTCGTGCTACTTCACTATAATTCTGACTATAATCAACTGAAATAAACTGACATATCTCAATGAACTGCAGCTGAAATGTAATTGTAGAGAACAATATAACTATAATAATGTTCTTAATGTATTAATTGCTTTTTACACTATAGCCTGAGACTATGGGAACATCTTGTATCATCGCCCTATCTGTTGTACATTGTTCATTTGACCAGATGTGTATTTTAAATGCAGATCAGTGTCTGATGCTAATGAACTATGTACAGTGTATATACTGTAATAATATGATTTTAGAAATGTCTTAAGAAGATATTCAATAAATGGGGAACTACAATGTAAAACATTTTGTAAATTTCTTTCCTGAATAAATACATTTGAAACGTAAATCAAGTTAATTCATCTTAAAACACTGAAGTAATTCCACATGGATTATGTTCTCTGGAAACATGTTGCTCCAATGCGAAGTATTGAGACCTTGTAATATTATATTGGATGGCAGACAATGCTCATTAGTTCAACTCTCTAATCCTTTAAATCCACATTCAATATCAAGACCACAACCTTCTCGAAACATAACCAAGTGCTTCGATTGCCCACCCTTGAGATGCATTCGCCGTTACCACAATATTTCCAGAACCTTCACCAAGTGCTTTGAGTTGCCCAAACATAATCCTGAAGTCCTTAATAAGGCTTTACTTGCCAGGAGCAGATAATGCAGGGAAACAAGGGAGAGTTAAAGAGGATGTATCATGCTCATTGTCCAATGGAGGCGTTTCAGGATGGGGCGGGGAGAGACACTTTGGGATTTTAGACTAGAACCTATAACACACTACAGGAAAGGGAAAAACCCCAAAAGCATAATAGGGTCTCTTTAGAAGTCTCACCTAAGTAGTGTTCTTGAATCATAGTTTGCCCCATTTGCAATATAAGTAGATACTCACAATGTCATTTTTTAATCCATTTTGTCTTAAAAGTAAGTTGCCAAAACAGATTAAACAGGGTGCTTATTTTGCATCACAATCATACATAACCAATGCATCATTGTATTTCCTCTCCAAAACATATTAGAATTACGTAAGTGGAGAAACTGTGAGCAGTGTTACAACCCGGCTCCTGGGCTGCAACAAAAAGCAGGGAGGCGAGACGAGGGGTAAGAATATAACAATCGTTTATTCTTAATAAACAAATAAGTAAATGGAACCAGCAACAGGTCCCCGAGGCTGGCACGGAGAGAGTGCCCAGAGGAGAGAGAGAGAGAGAGACGTATCCGGCTGGGCTCTCTTCTTGTAGGCCTTTTCGACCCAGGTGCAGCTCATCAGGTAAACGCCGGCCCCACAGCACCGGATCCTGTAAACAGAGAGAGAGAGAGACCACGGAACGCCTAGTGGTGTGGAGGGGTCGTCACACTCCCCCCCCCATAAAGAAAGGGAATGCTCTTAACATCCCGATAGCAATGAATATCTTAAGTGCTTTGACAAAAAATCCATAAAAAAATGTCATCTGTGGAAGCCGTGGTACTGTAAAAAGCACGACCAATCATTTTAACTGGCCCGGCTAAAATAACTGGATGGCCTACCTGCCTGTCAGCCTTCCATCTGTGCACAAACTTATCTCGTGCCCTCATTGGTCATGTGCGCGTTCGTGTGTGTTGGAGGAGGGGCTCTGTAAGGAAGTGGCAGATTTTTTCCGGCTGTGTATTTTCAAATTCTAGCGCACTCGAGCTGGTTTCTCCAAAATTACCTACCCCACCTTTAAGAACACCGTTAACTACCTAACATAAAATCGATTTATTAGATTAAACACAACGTTTTTTTTAAAGAAAAACAACTTTGATCAATAAGCCAAATCAGGTAAAGCAGTCATTTAAAAAAAAATTGTTACATACAAAAAATTGTTACATTATGTACTTCTCCTACTTGAGAGGAATTGAGATAAGCGTCAAACTTCCTGTTGTTTTAACCCAAGGCTGTTCTGTTTGTCTCATAAACAAACTAATGGGCTTTAGTGCTTCACACCCTTTCAAACTGAGGACAATACGTTGGTGTGCAGTCGATGAAACAAACACATCAGACTGTAAAAAAGAAAAGAAATGTAGGCAGCAGATATGTCAATGAGTCCGCTCCTCTGTATAACTGTGTTTTTGAGCGCGGCACAAAGAGGGAAGTGATTGTAAATCAGCAGAAAGGGTTATGGAGGGCTGCAACAATGACGTTCTTTACCGCCTCACGGTCGCACACAGTTCCTCTCATCAAGGCTGCACCCGTGTCTTTGAGTCAAACAATCCAGCTGCTTTCAAAGTGCATTTTTCGTTAAACATATAATATTTAATTAGCGGAGTGATGCACTTAAAAAGACCCAAGGACTTTCCCTTAAAAAGGAAAAAATTGGCCTTTTGTCCATTGCCCATCCTAAAAGTGCTGTAGATTTTTTCTTTCACTTCTAATTGCATTAAAAAAAAGAAGTATAGGCCTTTATGCAATGTTCCAAAGACATTGAAACACAACCGCAGCTAAAGCAACTCCTTTCAAAGCTCCTTTGTGTGTGAGATTTCCTTTTATTCAGATATTACATTTAGCTTTTTAGTTATTGTTGAAGGCATCCCAAGGCTGCTGACCCCAGGAATTCTAATAAGACCCCCTCCTGATTTCTGATTGTTGTCAATTTGTATTTCCTGTAAAGGGTATTTCAAGGAAACATTTTACATTACAGTATGAATACAGTTCGTTAGTTAGTGTAACGTAATACACTACACTTATATATTATTATAGTTTATTAATACATCAGTATACAGTATTGTATATGCTACATTTATAAACTACATTTTTTTAAATATTAGAACATTTTAAATGATATTTTAAATGTATAATTTATGACTTTTTTCAATTTTTTGGGCATATATTTTAAGCAAGAACTGTTTGTTTATTCATTCTAAGTTACCTAGTTCTTTTTGATTTTATCATGTAGGTACTGCTATTGATTTCTATGGAAATATAACATGTAACACTTGACTTGAAAATCTGATGATACCTTCACAACACTCGGGATGTTGTGGAGAAATCTTCCTCCTCACTTTGAATGAGCATGTTATTACTGCACTAAATCAAACAACAGCAGGGTGTGAACAGTCACAGCATAACGCTAACTGCTGCTAACTTCTGTACCAAAATGTCATATAGTCAATCAAGAGAGAATCATACCATATATATATATATATATATATATAAAGACTTTGGAAACAAAACGGCTTGTGTTGGAAAATATTAGATGCCTGGAAAGTAAGGGCACTATTCTTTCGAGTAATGGAAATGAAAATTCACAGCACCATACCTGTAACTCCTGTATCCACACACACACACACACACACACACACACACACACACACACACACACACACACACACACACACACACACACACACACACACACACACACACACAACTACGACCAGCAGCCGGTTCGCCCTGGAATAAATCCTGATGGAATTGACATCTTAAATTGATTCAAATGAATGCAAAGAGCAATACATATTAGTATTTGTCATAAGAATGTGCCTGACCTCAGTTAACCCTGACCTTCCCCTCGTTTTCATGTAGCATGATTAAAAATGGCTCGTATCACAATGCACTTTGTTATTGAGAGATAACTGTGCTCTGTTCAATATACTGTACACTTTTCACATTGTATGTTGGTGCTCGCTGCTACCTCAATACTTTTATGTCTACTTACTTTTCATAATGCTGCCATTAATGTGTACTTATTGGATTCGACTTTATTAAAGTGTGCTTGCTTCTTTATTATATTTTTCAACTCATCTGATTTGTACCTTTGCTGTAAACAAAGTAAATGTCCCCACTCTGTAACAAATAAAGGATTTCTGATTATGATTCTGAATTCATTACAAACTGTATGTATATATAATATCCTGCTTTATATTTAGTTGACTGTAAATTGGTATTTCAACATGTATATTTTCTGCTTTTTTAATGCTATTTTATTTCTATTTGACATCATTACATTTTGAATTGTTTATTTTTTGTCTTTTAATTTCTCTAATGTACAATGCCTTGTCTTTCTATGCTGCTGAAACGCAAACATTTCCCAAATTGGGATCAATAAAATACATTACAGATATTATATCCAAAGCGACTTACATACTCAATACTGTGGACAATCCCCACAGGAGCAATTTGGGGTGACGTGTCTTGCCCAGGGACACAACGACATGCTGACTGCAGTGGGGTTTGAACCTGTGCTCCCCCTGATCCGAACACCAACGCACTAATCCACTGCGCCACAGCCTCCCTACACATCTTGCTTACATCTTATCTTGTCTTTTCTTATGCAACAGTTGTGTATAACCAGAAAGTCAATAAAACATGCTATTAACCATCGGAGGTCTAAGCCCTATTTAATACGTTTGGTTCGCCTGGTATTCTTGTGTAATAATACGTGTCTAACCTCAACCCTGAAAGGCATAATTAAGTTATATACATCTTTCTTTTCAGGAGAAACCAAGCTATCAGCATATGAATACTTCCAGGATGTCACAGACGTCTAGACGGCATTCTACCTGCATAAACAGCGCTGATTGTGAAACATGGTCAACTTCATTTGAGAGCCAGGGTCAATTATTCGCCTCTTGAATCAAAAGTAATTAATGATTAAGCATCAAAGGGGATGTTAGCGTGCTGCGTGACCGAGACCCTCCTGTGTTTTTTAATGAGTGGAGGAGCCTCTGTGATCATAAACAGGAGAGCTTTGATGCCTCATTGAAGAGCAGATCAACACGTCTGAAGAGGGATCCTCCTTTGTAATAACCATTTGTAATTATCTTCATCTAAAAGGTCTGATCGGGGAGGAGAACAAATAAATAAAAGGATCTCTCTTCTCTTAAAGATGTTTTTTGCCGAGAGGGACCAGCCTTTCATGAAGAAAGTGTGTAATTATGCTCCATCATGCAACCAAACCCACAAGAAAAGAGAGGTGTATCTGAAGTTTGAGTGATCCCTGAGACGTTCCTCCCTCACTGGAGAACAACACTTGCTTTGAACTCTTGTCTTTGTCTTTACCGAGGCTGGCGTACTTTGTTGCGAGAAATTTCGAGGCTGGACATGTGTACACTCCGCGGTCTTAAAATCCCCACAATGCTTTGCGCACGGACCAATTTCCCCAAATCTTTGGCGGAAATCGCGCTCCATTTAAGGCGGGGCCTCGCATATGACGCACACCTGCACACCTGTTAGCCTGTTCCACCATTCTTCGTTTTCCGAGGCTAGGAAGGGTTCTTGCCTCGCTTCTGAAGGACCTGACTCGGAGGGACTTGTCCTATCAAGGAAGCGTCCTTGACATTGAGAAACACCCTATATAGGACTTGTTTAAAAAACTATCCTATAAAAAAATGTATGTATGTGACTTTTTGTTGACATACTGAACCAGGACTTTTTTCAGGAAATGTTAGGCATACTATACTCTGATATTTTTGTCATACTATTATCCCAACATACTATACTGTACTATGACTATACTTTGACCTTATTTTTCGACACACTATAGTATGACTTATTTCAGCATAGTTTTGACATTGGTTGTTTTTTCTTACTTTGAATCTTCTTTAACTGTGTTTATCACCAAGGACACCAAGACACATTCCTTGGATGCGTTAACATACTTGGCAAAAAACCTGATTCTGATTCTGAAATACTCTAATATGACTTTTCCATGATATTTTTTGACATAGTATATTGAGACTTTTTCCGACACACTAAACCATAAATTCCTTTGACATGATATTATGACATACAATAAGGAGACTTTTTTCAACATACTTTATCACAACTTTTTTCGACATATTATACAACTACTTTTTGTAATATTTTTGACATACCAAAATATGACTTTTTTCAACATAATAGACTATGACCTTTTTTTTTTTATATTTGTTAACATACTATGCTAAAACTTCTCTCATGATATTTTTTTTCCGACATACTATGCTAACATTTTTCATGATATATTCTACATGGTGTACTATGACTATGACAGTTTTATATTTTGACTCTTCTAATTTTTTAAACATACTACACTATGACATTTTTCATTATATTTGGGACATACAATAATGAAACTTTTTGACATACTTCATTATAACTTCTTTCATATGTTTTGACACACTAAACTTTTTCTTTTTTCATGATATTTTTGAGATACAACATAAAAGACAAGATAATGCTAGTATAAGTACACGTTTATCAATTGAATTACCCTAAAAAATAGCCTCTCATTTATTTTTTTGTGAGTAGTATTCAGATGTAGGAAGCACCACCAAGCTCCCATAATACATGCACGTACATTTTTACAATTATATACCAATTTTCTTTTTTTTTGGGGGTGCTATCTCCTTAGCAGTGCTATCTTCTTGTAGCCTTAACAACTCATGTTAACTGAATGGAAAAGTGTGGGTTATGTCAACTTCCTCCTGGGATCAATTAATTCAGTATATATAAATATGAGTGTATGTTTAAAGAAAGTATGACTGCACTGTAATAAACGCCGCTATCCTAGGTTAAGGTGCTGAAAGCTTTACATGCACACACAGAAACAATCTGTCAACTTGCAAAACAGCAAAATGTTCAGAAAGGAAAAAAGGAAATGTAAATTATGATGACTTATTTAACGAGATTAGCATGGCAACAGCACAAGTATGATTTCAAACACCACTCCCAGCTAAAAGCACACACACAAGTGCACACAAAGGAGCGTGTGACAAACTTGCCGGCGCCCCTCGCAGGGTGACGCTACAGTTGATTTGGGAATTACAATTAGATTTATGATGTGGCTGCATATGGCTGAGTTCCTCTCTGTGAACGCTGGGATTGGCTGCATGGAGCACCGGCGCCGTATACACCACAGTGCAGTCAGAATGTGTGGCGTTGCCTCACACACACACACACACACACACACACACACACACACACACACACACACACACACACACACACACACACACACACACACACACACACACACACACACACACACACACACACACACACACACACACAGGTATAAGTCTAGTACTTTTCCTTGAAATGATGAAATGACAGGTTTGTAAGGAAAATCTCAAGTCTTTACTTTTTATTTTTTATTTTTTTTTGATTGTCTTTCTCACCAAGTTGTACTGACACGTTTTTTAGAGCCAAAGCTGGCTAATAAATACAATGAAATGTTAAAACGCACAATTGAATTTCAAATACAATACTCATCACAAAATGAAATCGACCAGGAAACTTGTGTTCTGCTTCGGCAGGTCACAACTGACAAGAGCATGAGGTTTAAAAAAGAAAAAGGAAAGAGATCAGAGGCCATGTGACCCCTTTCAGAGCTGCGGAAACAAAACCAGCGTCAATAAATGAAATGCTTCTAAAGAAATGGCAATTGTACTGGTGCCTGGCATGTGTGAGGCTTCCTATAGACGGTTCTAATTATCATGGTGAAAATCAAACAACAACTTCACATTAGTCAATACTAAAAGAAAACAAAAACATAGCATTTATATCCAGTGCTTAGGATGCGTATGACAATAATAGAAATGTCTATGCATGAGACCTTTTTTTTTTTTTTTACTGTGATGCAAACAGAAACCAATGTTCAGTCCCAGCTTGTGAAGCTTTTCCAAGTAGAAATATGTTCAGAAAAGATGACATGTAAAATAAACAGTGCACCCAGAAACCACCCGAGGACACAGGTGTTGAAATGTTCAAAATTCAGAGTGTGTTTTGGAAAAAGACAAAATAAAATTAGTGTCTTCTGAGAAAGAGTGACTTTTGAGTAAGATAGAGGAAAAGACGTGCACACACAGCATGGTACTGACCAGAGGAACATTTGGAAGAACGTTCCTCTGAATGGTGTTTTACTCAAAAGCTGATCACCTGTTTTCCTCCATTAGCCATTTTCCAAATATACATGCCATGTATAAACACAGAACCCTTTTCAAATAATAGACCTCTTGTTTTGCAACTATATCAATTCAAATGTTTGGTGTATCTTTCCCACGTGATGCTGAGAAGACATGTACAAATATTAACAAAGGATATTAAAAAATAGTAACATTTCGTACACTTTTTGTACCGATTCAAAACACAATTTCAAAATACAGTGAAGGGATCCAGAATATTATAAACTCTTATCGTACAGTAGAGTAAAACTGGGGCTGCTCATCCCCTTTTATATGACGCTTAAAGGGGTCCTATTATGCTCATCTTCAGGTTGACATTTGTATTTTGTGTCTCTACTGTGACATGTTTACATGCTTAGGCCCAGTCTGCTCTGATTGGTTAGCTGGTTGGCTCTGTTTTGATTGGTCAACTTCTAATAGAAATGTCCCGCCCCTTAGCCTAACAATGTATTGGAGCGCTAGCCAATAGAAGTGGGATTGTTACATAGTGATGTCACAAATGTGTCCAATGGAGGCGAGTGTGGGAGAGAAACTTTGGGATTTGAGCCTTTGCAGACCATTTACATGCACACAAAACAATATAACTCCCAGAAAAAGCATAATCGGGCCCCTTAACGAGAACTATAGGTACACTTTTAAGACTCATAATAAAGTGTCTGAGCAGAAATTAAGCCAAAAAAAGTCCGTACCTTTGGCCAGATTGAAAGGGAAGGACTCAAATGCTAAATGTTGGTGTTCAATTGCACCATACTGGTAAATACTGGACAATGTGCTAAGTGTTTGGCCTCAAGGGACTAAGGGAAATGTTGTTCATGAAAGCACCGATGCAGCAGAACTAAAGAACAGACTCTTCTACGTCTAAAAGCTCGATGGGCTGCTAGAGATTGAAGCGTGTGTGTGTGTGTGTGTGTGTGTGTGTGTGTGTGTGTGTGTTTTTCTAGGCCAGCGTAATGATCCCCTCCTCATGTCATCAGATAGAAAAGGATGATTGTGTAAGACTTTTTTGCAGCATTTGAAGTTAAGACTAGAACATCCCGAGTGAATGTGAATGTAGATTTGGCACATTTGAAGTAAATCTGTACAATGCCTGGGTACCTACTTAGTCTAATAATAATAATAATAATAATAATAATAATAATAATATTGTGATATTATAAGGGATTTTGCTCCCTTTATTTCATAGACAGTCTGAAAATCCTACCACTCTTTTTGTAAGAAAACGAAAAAACCAACACATTCACAAGCTGGCACATCATACCTGAGCTGGGATATAAAAAGGAAAAACTAACAGTAATGTAATGTAAGCAGTTTGTCAGAAAAACAATGTGTAGATGCACTGTCATGTAAGAAACAAAAGTAAGACTATAAGATTACAATAGCTAGGATTTATATTAAAACTTTTCAAATTTCAAGTTCCGACAGTCCAGAGTTTGTACAGGCAGCGACCTGTCAGAAAAAAAGTCTATCGAACAAAAGCACAAAAAAAGTAAATACAGAAAGATAAAAACTAAACCACTCCTTAAACATTTAAGACCAAATAGCTGTTGAAGACCAATTCCTGAAGCTTCAAAATCCATGCATGCTCTTTACAAACCACACGGCAATGTGTTCGTCGCTCATTTGTCCCGTTCTGTCTCATTCTCTGTCTGTCTTTCTTTCTTCTAACTCTTATCTTATCCGTCCTGTTGAGATTGTCAAAGTGTAGGAAGTTCATCTTCAGTTCTGAATGTCCCATCAGTCCTCGTCCTCGAATGTCCATCACAGATACTTTCCTTTTTCTGAGCATGTTCGTCCTGAAAGTCCGCCTGAAGGTCTCTATAATAAACTGTGTTTTTTTCTTTTTAAAAGTGTCTCTGAGTATAATGGGAGTTTTTTCATTATTTATCTTCCTCTTTTTACAACCCGAGTTCAGTTGGCGCTGACGGCCTCCCGTGTCTCGTGGTCGCTGCTATAGTCTGACTTATGCTCGTCCTCAAAGTCCGCGTACATGTCCATGTCCTCCTGTCCGTTGGCCCGGTTGCTAGGCCGATTTAAGGCTCGCCCCCTGCCGCCCCCCGCCGGCTCGGGCTTCATCCCGTACGTGCTCTGGATGACGGGGATGGCGGGCTCGGGGCTGGCGGAGTTGCTGGAGCAGTCTGAGGTCAGGTGGGGGGACGGGGTAGCTGTTGTTGCCATGGTGATGGCGCCCGGGTACACTCCTACTCCTCCGGGGCTGCTGCTGCTGAGAGCCATGGGGGGCTGAGGCCTGAGAAACAAGGGAGGAAAGTGTTAAACATAGGTTAACAATAACAACATTGATACATATGACCAGAGCTGGAGGAAGTACTCAGATCATTTACTTAAAGGGGCCCTTTAAAGCCTATTTTAAGGTTTCATATTAGTATTTAGTGTCTCTACTGTGACATGTCTCCATGCTTTAATGTGCAAATATGCCCTGAAGTTGGTCTACTTTTGGTTTGACTTGAAAGCTCTTGTGGCAAATGCAATAAGGAGCTGTCTTTGTTTTGTTTAGTCAAGATTGAAATAGGTTTGGCTTGTGCGCTTGCTGGTTTGATGCTGGACTGCTGCCTTTTGGAGCAACTTTATAGACTTGATTTTTCCTTTCATGAGGCTTCATTTACATCATGCTTACAATTGGATTTGCTTCTATAATGCTTTTGTCTTCATCGAAAAGAGATGATGTGGTTCAGAAGAGTCAATCTCAGAGGTTTTACAGTCCTGATGATCAGAATATTACAATAAGTGGCCCTATTAAGCTCATTCTGAGGTTCATATGTGTATGTAGTGTCTCTACTGTGACATGTCTCCATGCTTTAATGTTCAAAAAGCTCTTTATTTTCCTCATACTGCCTGTGCTGCAGCACCTCTTTTCACCCTCTGTCTGAAACCAGAGCCCAGTCTGCTCTGATTGGTTAGCTGGCCGGCTCTGTTGTGATTTGTCAACCAAGCCCCTTAGCCTATCACCTACTTGGAGCGTGGGACCAACATGTCACAGCTACCCATCTTATAGTTGTTGAGATACTGAAATGTGGAGCACTTACCAACAGACATGGTTGGACGATAAAGAAACAGACTGCGTAGAAATATTTATGAAACTTTTGAAATGATTTGGTAATCAAGGAGCTACTGAACAACGTGGAGAGCTCTTTGTTTGATCAGATGCTGATTCATTATATGCTCCTTTAAACAAACTGCTTTGAACAAAACATTAGCTCTGAGGCCACTTAGAGCAGCTCTCCTCTCTTCTGTCGGGCATGTCCTAACAGGAGCGCCCTGCCAGCTCACAGTAGCTAAATAACCTGTTAAGATGAAGCTGGAATGGAGGTAAACGCACATCACTCAAACAGACCCTCTGGCTCCTCAAATGAGCCACATAAAGCAGGAAAATTACCGTCACGTTTCTCACCTCACAGTTTTCCCTCCTCTGTCTCCTGAAACAATTACTGCCTAACGCTCTGACAGACTAATTCTCACTTTAAACGCTTTAAAACAACACTGATTTAGTGATGTGGAATGTGCCAGAAAACTGCTTGTGTACTGGCTCTCGCACGCTTTTTGATTTAGCTTTGATTGAAAGAGCAGGCCTGGAGAATCGTGAGCTTTTTTGCATTTTCTTGACCACACACAGTAAAATGTGGCATTGAGCCCGTGACGTCTGCCTCTCTCTCAAACATCTGCTTACATTTCATATTCCACCATGTCTGTCTGTGTCCAATTTCACTGCCCGCAAGCGCCCAGCATTGTCCTAATTTAATAAATGACAAGCTATTAAAAATCGCTCCTATTCAAAGCCGTGGCCTCTGGTAAATCCATCTGAAGCACAGGCCGCTGTGATGGCTTTAAACACATCCATGGCTGGTTCCTATTAAGACAATGCCACTGTTTTTCCCCTCTCACTCAGAAATATAATGCTCTGCAGCGAGTGCTTAAAGGGTTTTACAGATATAATCATTTTAGAGCATGACACGAGGCAAATGGTTTCATGAATGGTCCATAAACCCTGATGGTCACCACGCAAACATCTAAGCAAATACCTGTATTAAGGGAAATGTATTTTATAATCATACTTGGTCAAAACAGCCCATAGAAATAAATAAATAGTCTCTTTTAAACAATGTATGTGATTGAAATCCCCCTCAAATTCCTTCATGATTGACATTTGGTGCTTCATGTTTTGTTTAGCTAATTATTCATGCCTAAATGTCCATATTCACCTAGCAGGATGGCATGTTTATTAAAAAAGAAACAAGTGAACTGAGAGGTCACAGGTGCAGCAGTACATTAGTCAAAGTGTTCTTGAGCAGGAGACACAAAGCCTGTGTGATCCGAGGCTCGTGAACAATGACCTCTTTTAGAAGTCTGCTTTCTTCGTATTCGATGCAGTGAATGAGAAACATTTTTGGGCCGAGCTATTTCTCTGGGAATTTGACCTTGCTTCTACAAAAAGCTGTAACATAAGGACATTCATTGCAAACTGCACATAGAGTAAGGCACCATGCAGTCAAAATGTGTTCCTAATCTGTGAAGTTCATAGAGACATTTCTTTGGACTCACCCCACGAAGAACTGCCTCATCTCCTGGCGCCGTGACCTCATCATCTGCTTGTACTCTCCGATGCGCAGCTTCTTCCCGTCGATGATGCAGGTCCTCTTCGGCCGCGGCTTGTACTTGTAGTTGGGATATTTCTCCAGATGGATCTTACTCAGGCGGGCCTGCTCCTCGTAGTACGGCTGCTTCTCCTGGTTGGTCATGCCTTTCCAGCGAGAGCCTATACAGAAAAAGATGGAGGTTTTAACTTAGTCTGATTCGAAGTTTTGATTTGGTTCATCCTTACCTTATGAGTAGCAGATAACCAAAAAAACTTTATTATGGATGGTCCATAAACCCTGGAGTTGACCTCACTAACCTATTTTCTTATTTTATATCCACACTGGACCACACTGGGACCTTATAGAAATCGCTATGGAATCAAATTAAATGGATGTGATTAAATTCCCCCTTAAAGGTGGGGTAGGTAAGTTTCAGAAACCGGCTCGAGATACACTTTTTGTTATATTCCATGGAATGCTCTTAACATCCCGATAGCAATGAATATCTTAAGTACTTTGACAAAAAATCCATAAAAAAATGTCATCTGTGGAAGCCGTAGTACTGTAAAAAGCACGACCAATCATCTGAGCCGGCCCGGCTAATATAACTGGATGGCCTACCTGCCTGTCAGCCTTCCATCTGTGCACAAACTTATCTCGTGCCCTCATTGGTCATGTGCGCGTTCGTGTGTGTTGGAGGAGGGGCTCTGTAAGGAAGTGGCAGATTTTTTCCGGCTGTGTATTTTCAAATTCTAGCGCACTCGAGCCGGTTTCTCCAAAATGACCTACCCCACCTTTAATTACCTAATGAATGACATTTGAATGTTTTATATGTCATGTAACTCATTATTTTAGGAAAAATACCCATTCTCAGGCAAACTGACCCTCAGGCACAAGTTAGCAAATCGTACTCAGGGATACATTTAATAGCCAGGTTAGAATAAAATGTGTGCCTTTAATTTGACTTTTTTACGTGGGAAAGAGAATTACCTGCACAAACTATATTCCGCATATTGGATTCATAAGATATATTGTCCGATTCACTATCTGGCATCTCAAAGGCATTTCATTTTTGAGTATTATTATTAGGGAAATCCACATTTCAGGAATGATGAGGACTTAAGTGAAAAAATGTTTTTGAGGTGCTTTTCTAAACTCGTTAAACACTGATACCGGTTGAGCACAGAGTTTGTGGTCAAATAGATGTAATGAGCACTGCATGAGTGATCACACGACGCTAACATAATGTCACTCATGAAACCAACACTTCAAACCGTCTCAGAGCCTTGGTGTGTTCATAAAAGCATCAGCATTTCTGGTGTTTTATCTTTGTAAGCTCGGATGTTGTCATGTGAACAGACACCATCGAGTCTGTTTAAAATCAGGAGTGGATTACACTCTGCTCCCTCTTGGCTCGAGAAGAATGATACGTTGTGTACTTCTCATTTTCCCCGGTAAGAGGACCTTCTGAACAAGTGGACAGGGCCATTACCCCAGGAACGCAGCACATCTGCGAAGCAATCTGACAACCGATTATACACACCCCGCCTCACTCCTCTGTTTATCAAGGTTTATCACAAAATAGTCCTGTACTTTTGTGACACAGGAAACAGAGAGGAGTTTTTCTTTTTTTGAAGCCTTCCACCCACTCTCTAAAGTCCAGCTGTGTTATTACGTTGGAGAAACATGCATTGTACACAAGCAGTTATATATACATACACAATTGTGCACTTTAAGTTCTGCTTTTTGTCCTTATACTGCCACACAGGCTCAGGAATGACGTGAAAATGCTTTCTGAAGGCTTCCTGCAAACTGCCTATTCATATTTGACCTCAAATGTCCTAAATCAAATAATTAAACCATGAAGATTCTACATAGAGTACATGGCTTAGTTGAATATACTCAATTCTGATCAATCAACCATCAATTCTGACATTCAAGAGGTTGTTAATTCTTGCTAACCGGCTGTTGCTAAAGAGAACAGACTGTTGCTAAGGAAGATCAAGGGACTATGGTCGGTCATATCAATTATCCCTTACATATCAGACCTACATTTTGATATTTCTATACTAATAATCAGAGGTGGAAGAAGTACTCAGGTTTTAGGTACAAGTAGAAGAACCAGAGAGTACTCTGTTACAACTAAAAGTCTGCATTCGAAATGTTACACAAGGCCATTTTCATTATTATATGATATGTTTTGATTATAATGATTGATCATTAAAGTGTTATCAAAGATAAGGTGCAGCTAGTTTGAATGACTTTGTATACTGTCGTGTAGGGTAGCTTGTGAATTTACTCCAGGTGGAACTAAAGTCTGATTTAAGAGTTGATTATATTTCACATCATCGATCCAGATCTGCAAAGTAACTAAAGGTATTAAATCAATGCAATGGATATGTGTACTGTTTACCTTTGAATTGTTGTGGGTATAAGTTAGGTACAAGTCCCTCAAAAATGTACTTAAGTATAGAACTTAACGTAAAGGTGCTAAGTTACTTTACATCCCATCACAAATCAAGAAGCATTGGATGAAACTGAAAAAGCCCCTTTTATCAGAGCCCATTGATGGAGGAACACACAGAGCCACCTAATACAAGTCCGTTTGTTAGTGTTTCTCAGGAGGAACATTTACATTCAGCGCTCACTAAAGCCCGGCTCAGGACAGTGGAGGTCTTCAGGACATTTCAGAACAACCGCTGTGCTCAGCCCCGTGTGAATGGCTATCTGTGTCCAGGAGGTTAGTATCAACACGGCTACTTTATAACTGAATGCATCCATCACACTAGTCAGGCCGACACAGTGGAGCTCTGTGTGTGAAGTGTTCCACGTTTAAAAAGCACACTGGGCCTTCTTATAGTGCGCAGCCTGCAGCTAATAGACCCTGTGAACTGTAGGATGTAGAGGGACCTCATGAGCGGAGAGAAAGACCTGAAATCTGCAGGTTAGAGGGACATCAACGAGGCAAATTACAAATGTGTGTTTGAATAAGAAAGGGAAATGTACTCTCACAACCACAAAGAGTTCATCGTTGATGCGTTGTGTGTCTGTGAGGTGTATTATTTTGTATTCTGCTTAATATAATATTTACCTCAAGCGTTAATACATTTTCTCGTGAAAATCAATCCAAAAGTAAATTGCGTTAACTAAATGTGAACCAAATGCTCCCACAAGGACATACAAATAAAGACAATCCGACATTTAGATTATGTTCATGACTATAAGGAGCTGACGGTTTTGGGTTGAACACTCTCTCTCTTTCTGTTAAATAATGATATATATATATATAATCTCTCACCTAGGATCTTGCTGATGTTGGAGTTGTGCATGTCGGGGAAGGTCTGCAGGATCTTCCTCCGCTCGTCTTTGGCCCACACCATGAAGGCGTTCATCGGCCTCTTGATGTGCGGCTCTGCGGTGTTCCTGCCCCGAGCCTCCCTGAACACCCGCGCCTCCGTGATGTTACTGACTGTGAGACACAAAGGAAAAACATTCTCTATATTACAGCCGAAACAATGAGTTAACGATATGTTGTTTGACAGAACATAATAGCCAATTATCTTGTAATGATGGCCGAACATATGGATATTTCCTGCTTGCCTCCATTCTTAACCACATTGAACTACATTGTTGATTATTTTGAACCCTGGTTGGACCATTTTTTTACCATTTTCAGACTCTTTAAAGACCATAGGATGTAAAGATTATACAAGGAAGTAACCAGCCATTTATTTGATAATGATAATAACTGATTCTTGCGACCCTGCGGTTCACTTAATTCCCATCATTTAGACATTTATCTGTCATACTTTCACGCTTACCGAATGACTGACAAACTGGGATTTGACAAACTGGGATGGATTTTTTTTTTACTATTTTCTGACATTTCATGGAGCATAAAAGTAATGGATTAATCAAGAAAATAATCAGATTTGATCTTTTAATTGAGGATTTAAATAATACCCTACTACATGCCCGTCATTGAGACATTTATCTTTCATACTTTCACACTTGAAATGCAGGATATTGCTCTGTTATGGATGAGCCCTTCCTGTTTGTTTCTTAACCCCCTGTTCCGTGGGAGAGGATGTATAACAAAAGTATAACACAAGTCTGATGGGGGTCTCGAGCCCCACACACACACACACACACACACACACACACACACACACACACACACACACACACACACACACACACACACACACACACACACACACACACACACACACACACACCACACACACACACACACACACACACACACACACACACACACACACATTTACTTCCGCCTGATAGCATCTCAGTGCCCTTGCTGGTGTGTTTAGTGCTCTGATTCTTAACTAAACCACAATGAGTCTCCTCATCCCCCGTAAACACTGGGGCTTTATGAGCAACAGGTGGGTTTGGATAAAAAAGAATTAACACCATGTCCTTCGACTTCATTCATATAAGGGTCCTTATAAAGTCATATCCGCTAACAGCATGCAATACAGAATAAAATAAGGGAATTTATTTTTGCTGTTAACTTTATTGACTAAACACTCCTTGCTTGTCTTCGTCTGCGTTTGTTTGCATACTTGTACTGGGTGGGATATGTCACAAACACTCGGTGTGGAAAAAAGGAGAAGAATTCCACCTCTTGTCATGTACTTTCAGGAAGAAAAAAATAACAGTGTAACATTTTTCCAGAGCGTAAAATGTTGACATTGAACACGCACTGTTTAGCTGTTCAGGGTGTCCTTCCTGAGGAGCACAATAAATATTTGTGTTCCCTGAATACCTGCATGTTCTCTTGACGATCACTTCTTCTGTATTGTGGATTTCTGAGACGGCCGAACACTAGAAGCGGGGCCTCTTTTCTATGAGGGGCCCCGCGGAGTTAAGGGTCACTGGTATCAATTTAGTCTGAACAGGATGTGACCGCTTCTAACTGAGACCCTGCTTCTCAGAAACCCAGATTCTCCTTCCTCATACATCCCTCCAGTTTTCCATTTGATGATGTATTTCTGCATTTGCCTACATTTATGAATCCTAAAGATTAGGAGGAACTCAAAATGAGGTTTGCAAGACTCTGAAAAGTAGGAGACACAAGCCTAATTCAACTAATCATGAGATAATGCTAGAAAAACAGGTCGTAAAAATATCACGGAGACGCTTACCATCCAGATCTTCTGGTCTCGTCAGGTCAATCACCCGATGCACCATTTTCCCAGCATCCTCCCCGAGCTTCCCCAGGTGCTGGCTCAGCGTCTCATAGTGCAGACGCTCCTGCAACACAAGAAATAAATAGAACATGTTATAAGCTGAAAGTGAATATGATGCAACTGAAGCATAGCTGATTTAATTCAGTCATTTTGTTCACAAACAGCTTAAAAGACAATCATCAAGGCATAATGGAGATTTGTGAAATGGGACACGCCAATAGGTATCTGAAACTTTAGAATAGAGGCCCACACACTGGAAAGAAAGTATTTATAATATATATGACTAAAATATCTGGAATTTGAATCCTTTCCTCTTAAAGGTAGGGTAGGTAAGTAAGTTTGAGAAACCGGCTCGAGTGTGCTAGAATTTGAAAATACACAACCGGAGAAAATCTGCCACTTCCTTACAGAGCCCCTCCTCCAACACACATGAATGCACACATGACCAATGAGGGCACGAGATAAGTTTGTGCACAGATGGAAGGCTGACAGGCAGGTAGGCCATCCAGTTATTTTAGCAGGGCCGGCTCAGATGATTGGTCGTGCTTTTTACAGCGCCACGGCTTCCACAGATGAAATGTTTTTATGGATTTTTTGTCAAAGCACTTAAGATATTCATTGCTATCGGGATGTTAAGAGCATTCCATGGAATATAACAAAAAGTGTATCTCGAGCCGGTTTCTCAAACATACCTACCCCACCTTTAAGTTAATGTATTACAAAGAATGATTACAAGATAAAAAAAACACCTAAACCCAAAAGAGCTTAGGACCGCTTTATTAACCGCAGTTTTTAAAACACGACGCATCTGTGAAAAAGATGATATGAAATGTTGAATTCTTATTGTCTGGATGAAGTCTCTGTGTTTGACTGGCATCTTTTTAAATAAGTTGGAATGAAGGAAAGTCCAACCAAAATGGGAAGTTTCTTTTTGATGTATCTGTCTTTTTTTTGCAGTATCTGAGAATATGAGTCATGTTCTTAATCATGCGATAACCTAACAGTAGAGCCCTTAAGGGTCCAGCTAACCAACAGCATCTTTCCCAACCTCCCACCATCATCATCATCATCATCACCACCATCCTCCACTCTCTCAGATCCCCCCCCTTCTGCCTGCCACTCCACTTCTGAGACAAAAAGACTTCTACAAGCGCCCTGCCTTTGGGCCCTTCCAGCTAAAATTACCTCCACCACGCTCCCAAACTGTGGTGGAAAACATTCAAACCCTCCGCACAGCTACCGCACATCTACACTCCACCTCTCCTCCTCCTCCTCCTCCTCCTCCTCCTCCTCCTCCTCCATCTCCTCCTTTTTCTGGTGACAGAGGCATTTTGTTTGACGCAAGAAATGGTTGCCGGGTGAAGTCATGCCGCGGTAGCCGCTGGCAGAGTTGGTGGAACTTAGGGGCCGGCGTGTGTGTACGTGTGTGTACGTGTGTGTGTGTGTGTGTGTGTGTGTGTGTGTGTGTGTACGTGTGTGTGTGTGTGTGTGTGTGTGTGTGTGTGTGTGTGTGTGTGTGTGTGTGTGTGTGTGTGTGTGTGTGTGTGTGTGTGTGTGTGTGTGTGTGTGTGTGTTTATAGATGAGGAGTAGGCGCGGGCCAATGTCAGCACTACGGCAGGGCTGTAATCAGGCCCACCACAGAACATGTGCCTGGGCAGTGCCATGCTCACCGCAGGAAGCAACCGCCTAACAAAGGACTAAAGAAAAGAGGGAAAGACAGAGGGAGATGGAGGGAGTGAAATAAAAAGAGCAGAAGTGGAAAACTAGACCAGAGACGAGAATAAAGGCTCGGGTCCAACGAGAAGTTATTTTTTAGTGTTGCCGAACAATAGGCTCGGGGAAAGTGGTCATTGTTTTAGGAAGTATAATTCTGGCGATTCAAATTTAAAGTGACCGTAGATTGGATTTATATTTCCTTAAAGAGTTGGTTGGACTTGTAGCACGATCAGAGCATCATTTATAAACATGAGAAGTAGTGAGAGACGTACTAATCTTCCTGGTAAATAGGAGGATGAGAAAAAGGTTGGGTCCAACGAGAAGTCCTTTTTAAGCTTGTAGTGCTAAACAATAGAAAGAAAGCGGTCATGGCTTTTTACATTTTTTGAAAGAGTCTGGTGATTTAAAGGTGGGCTAGGTTAGTTTGAGAAACCGGCTCGAGTGCGCTAGAATTTGAAAATACACAGCCGGAAAAAATCTGCCTCTTCCTTCCAGAGCCCCTCCTCCAACACACACGAACGCGCACATGACCAATGAGGGCACGAGATAAGTTTGTGCACAGATGGAAGGCTGACAGGCAGGTAGGCCATCCAGTTATTTTAACCGGGCCGGCTAAAATGATTGGTCGTACTTTTTACAGTACTACGGCTTCCACAGATGACATTTCTTTATGGATTTTTTGTCAAAGCACTTAAGATATTCATTGCTATCGGGATGTTAAGAGCATTCCATGGAATATAACAAAAAGTGTATCTCGAGCCGGTTTCTCAAACTTACCTACCCCACCTTTAAGTTCTCAAAGAGATGCTTCGCTCCATCAGATGCAGTACAGAGCATCATTGATAAACATCAGAAGTAGTTATAGACATATGAATGCTCATGGTACACGGGAGGAGACGGATGGAAAACGAATGCACTGTTTTGGAAAATGCACCAGGAGAGCATCAATAGAGGTACGCTGATCCAAAACACAGATTAACAGCAGACGTGGGTCAAAATGTGCAAATATGCCCTGAAGTTGGTCTACTTTTGGTTTGACTTGAAAGCTCTTGTGGCAAATGCAATAAGGAGCTGTCTTTGTTTTGTTTAGTCAAGATTGAAATAGGTTTGGCTTGTGCGCTTGCTGGTTTGATGCTGGACTGCTGCCTTTTGGAGCAACTTTATAGACTTGATTTTTCCTTTCATGAGGCTTCATTTATATCATGCTTACAATTGAATTTGCTTCTATAATGCTTTTGTGTTCATCAAAAATAAATGATGTGGTTCAGAAGAGTCAATCTCAGAGGTTTTAGAGTCCTGATGATCAGAATATTACAATAAGTGGCCCTATTAAGCTCATTCTGAGGTTCATATGTGTATGTAGTGTCTCTACTGGGACATGTCTCCATGCTTTAATGTTCAAAAAGCTCTTTATTTTTCTCATACTGCCTGTGCTGCAGCACCTCTTTTCACCCTCTGTCTAAAACCAGAGCCCAGTCTGCTCTGATTGGTTAGCTGGCCAGATCTGTTGTGATTGGTCATTCGCTTAGAGAGGTCCCGCTCCTTAGCCTATCACGTACAATGTGTTGGAGCGCTAGCCAATAGAAGCACGAGGGTTACATAGTGGTGTGGGAGAGAAACTGCCTCTGGAGGAGACTTTGGGATTTTATCCTTTGCAGACCATTTACATGCACTAAAACCTACAGTATGTAACACACTACAGGACAGGGAAACCCCAAAAAGCGTAAAAAAGAAGCCGACTTTTAAGGAAAAATATGAATATTCAACTTAATGGTTTAAAGACAGTAAATCCAACCACAGATTAATATTAAAAACTGGTCTGAGTTGGAGCAAAAGTAGGAGCACTTGATCTAAAAGCAGGGAAGGTGACAAATCAAGGACTGAAATAAATTAACAGAATTAATGAAACACAATGAAGTGCGAATAAATGAGAGATTCACCTCAAATAAATAACAAAACAGGAGCGCTGTTGACTTCCCCCCCCCCACAGTAACAAATCCCCTCTGTGTATGTTTAACACACTGTTGCTTTCATTGAGCCCGATTTTGCTGCTGAATGTATATTTCGAAATTTAAGAGACACCCGACTCTTTTGTTCCGCCTGGTCTCCGCTCTTCTTGGCGTTTGCGTCTCTCCCCTGTTGCCGGGGGAACGCTCCAAACATCACAGTTTCTGTTGCTTTTTTATATCCACAGCGTATTGAGCTCATTACCACAGTTACAACTCTCCGGCCTGCCTCCAGCTGACCCGCAACCGTTTACTGTCTCCTCCCGGAGCAATCAACTTTGGAAACCTCCTCGCCCCCCCCCCCTCCCGGCGTTCCCTCTCTCTTCCCGTTTTCTTCATCCTTCTTTCCTTCGTCAGACGATAGAGCTGTCAGTCAGCCCTGTTCAGTTGTACTCCCTCCTCCTCTTCCTCTCCATTCGTCCTATTCATAGCCCTTCACACTGCAGACTGTATAAATAAAGCTTCACACCAACACCAGCCCTCCCTTCAGGGTCCAACCCCAAATAAAGTAGACCCTCCGCAGTCTATTTTCTCTGCTCTGTACATTATTATCAGTGGGGGAAACTAATAACGTACATTTACTGGAAGATTGTACTTTGTGAGAGATGTGTACTTTACTTGAAGACATCCATTTAGTCCTATTTAATTGTATTAATTTATTTGTTATTTTTTTACATTTTATTTCATAATTTGTATTGTATTATTCTTTGGAGTCACGTAGAAGTTATATTACAGATTGCACACTTCACAGTTCAATCTTTACAGTGATTCAATTCATAAAACAAACACAAAATGTATTAATAAATAACTTTTTTTGACATATTTGTACTGTAATTAGGTATTTCCATTTGATGCTAGACAAACCTCAACATTAAAATACTCTTACATCAATTGTAGTTAGTTATAAAAACAGGATAATATAATCACCATAATAATGTACTGTGAAAAGATCCATTCTGTAAATCCAATACTTTTAATGTTGATACTTGAAGTACATTTCGCTGATAATACCTTTTATATTATTCTGAAATGGGCCATCGTGCAAAATGTGTTGTTTTGTACTTCGTCGATTTTGAAGCTAATACTTTTGCACTTGAGTACAATTTTAAAACCACGACTTTCACTTCTAATTGAGTATTTGAACACTATAGTACTTGTAGAGTAGAGTAAAGGATCTGAGTACTTCTTCCAACACTGATTATAATAACGTATATCATTCAGGCATCAATGCAGCAACATGACGGTGACCTTTTAATCAAGACTTGGAGACGTCAGAGCTGTCGGTTAACAGGCTCCTTCCTACACAGACCAACTCACCGGCCAATATAAACGTCTATACAACCATTTCCTCCAGACTCAGAGCGCTCCACACACAGAAAAGACCCGCTTTATCCAACAGGATGCAGACAAAATACATTTCTCTGTAATGGGCCTCATTAAATGAAAGACCCTAACATTTTGAGATCTGGTTCATTTCAAAACTGTGCAAAGAATAGGTCTAAGAGAAATGTGAATATTCAGGACACAAAGGATTACGGCTGTTGGGTTTATATGGACAAACCAGCAAGTTAAAAAGTCTTATTAAAGTATAAAAAAGTGTTATTTTTAGAAAGTTGTCAGGACAAAAGCACTTCTGTTCACTCTGATGACACATGTTGTATTAAATGGAGCAAGCTTCAACCTTCAATTTTATTTGGTACAGTTAAAGTTTGTATTGTGCCCATTCAGTTACAAACATGAATTGCTTCAGGTTTTTCTATCTTTTAAAGGTTTGAAGTGCAAAAAACAACTTTTGACTGCTTAAAGTTTGTGTGTGAATACAGCAAATCTTTGCGTTCAGACCTTTTCTCTCAACTGTTAAATTGTGTGTCCCCATAATTCAATGCTTCCACTTTAGAAATGTCTATTTCTTGGTTGCATACTGTACCCAGAAATGTCCAAAGTGAGAAAACAGATCTTGGAGTAATACAAAATGTGTTCCTTTTGTGTGTCCTGTACATTTACCTAGATAGATAGATAGATAGATCGTACTTTATTGATCCCAAATTGGGAAATTGTTTTTGTTACAGCAGCATAAAAGGCACTACACTTAGTCTGTCAACACACACCATGCTCACCTCCTCTAGAAACAGGAAAAGTAGTCCCTCATGGTTCAGAGCCGTGTCTTATTTTTATCATATTTCGTGTTAACTTTACCAAGCTGTGCAGATACGTCACCATTTTTAAGATAACTTTACCATGCAGGCTTACAAATAAACTAAGCTAGTGATGTCAATCATTTAAAAAATGTAATCCGTACGGTGGCCGACGGGTGCAAATGTGATACAACAGCGCAAAACATTTCCATAAGAAATGCCTGACAAACTGTAAAGAGAAATCAGAATATGTTTTACTTTATTATAACATGATTGCTGATTTACTGGCATGATTTGTGACAATGTAACCTTAGCTGAAGCACCGACAAAGCCGCTGTCAGTGAGAGCCTCTGTTTAATGTGCGCTACGCGGGGTAAATTATCTCTGCTGCTATCATACAGCATATCTGTTCCTACAGTGGTGACGCTGTCCACTATCTCGCTCTCTTATGCTACTTTTACACATTAGGGATTCCCAGATTAATCACGAACATTAACATTGACAGCCTTTAACAAAAAAGAAAGTAAGTGACACGTGTTATAAGTCTATCTTCTAAGTGGAAGCTGAGAGAACAATCTACCATGAGGGTTGATTTTCATGTCAACAGAGAAATGTACCAATCTTTCACTAACTTGGTGTTTCCTTTAAGTGGGTTTAGGGAGTGTTTTGTGGCTGTTTAGATGGGGGAAAATATAGGAAAGCGGACACACACACACACACAAACATGCACACACCCACACACAAAGTCGTACACGGTGGCTATTTCAGTGATCTTTGGCAGCCGCGGGCCAGCTGGAAGCAACGTAAGCGTAAGGTGATACTCAACAATGCCACTAACTGGCCAGGCCTCTCGTCTGTACACCAGCTATAATGACATTAACATGGCCAAGGCCAGTGCAGAGCCAGGACACACACACACACACACACACACACACACACACACACACACACACACACACACACACACACACACACACACACACACACACACACACAACACACACACACCACACACACACACACACACACACACACACACACACACACACACACACACACACACACACACACACACACACACAAAAGGAGCCGGGGATCACTTTCAGCTCTCAGAAAATGTCTATGTCTGAAATGAATGCTGTGGGACAGAAATACACAAACAGAAAGCGAAATAAACACAAACACTCAGACGTCACTCGCTTTGAGTTGAATCAGCAAGGGGAATAACTAGCTCAACATTCAAGATAGCAGTTGTCTCCTTCCCTCCAAAGAAGCCCACCATGCTGTGTTCGCACAATGTCATAAAACAAAAAAAGGCTTGGCCAGAGCTCCAACGTTTTGTAAGCGGAGGATTTGTGTTACAAATGTATTCGTCCAACAGAAAACAACACAGAAATCCAAGGTGTAGAAAAAGTTTGGAGGTGGAGCGGGTGAGTCACACTCTCTGCATCCAGCAAGTTCCATCCATGAATTGTTTAAGACAGAGCAAAGCCTTTGAGTGCTTTAGTTTAAAAACGTCTGCATCCCAAAGAAATACGTGTGCGTTTACAGCTGAGAGAAAGAGTCTTTGAGCTGCAGTTGTTAGGTGACGAATAACAACAAAACACCGAGGCCTGCAAACCGGAAACAATTACTTTGAGACTTTCCAAATGAGCTTTTTATTAGGAGGCATGGAGCTATAAACCAAATTACTGCATTGCTTTGGTTTTGTTCTTATAAAGTTGGAAAATATAGCACTTGAGAAGCACACAGGGCTCACCTTAATCATTTCAAGTCAGTAGCTCGTTTAAGCAGTAACTTATTTGGGAACATTTTAAGGGATTTTCTCGCACTAGACAACTCAAATTAAATCTTAATGAACTATTTATTAGTTTAGGCTGTTGTATAATTTATATGCATGAGTTTCTCAGTGTTTACTAGCATAATGACTCGTAAAAAAGATCAACTTGGGACTGAGTAAAGCAGAGATATATATTTTGCCAGATCTTTGGATGTTTTCCTCCTGAAGATGCGAGGCAAACAAGTCCAAAAAAAAATCAAAACAGCTCATCCTTGGAGTGCACCAATCATGACCTACTTGGGGTTGGTGGGTTCAAAGTCTCCACCCCTAAAATATTCATGAGTTCATCCCTTCCTCTTTTTCCTCACCCTTTGCAAGCAGCATGGGATCAAGTAAGCAGGAGAGTCGGTATAATCATGTTTCCCTATTTTACCGAACGTCTGGATTCTGGGTTTGGCTGATCAGACTGATTGAAGATGTTTTGGAATATGGATGTCCCTCTGGATATGAGATCCTGGTACAAAGGCCCTGTCTCCTACAACCCAAGGGGGGATAGATGAGCAGGGAGGGGGAGAGGTGAGCATGGATAGGGGGAGGTCCCTTCCCAGAGAAAGGGCCTTTTAATTAGGCTAAAACCCAGAGGCCGGGATCCCCCCTCCAGGGCAAGAGGAGAGCTGGACTCCAGTATACACACTAATGTTAACACTGTATCTTCCCCCTAAAAAACACCCACTCAGTCTCAGTCTCAGTCTCACACACACACGTGCACACACACACGTGCACACACACACGTGCACACACACACACACGCACACACACACACACACACACACACACACACACACAACACACACACACACACACACACACACACACACACACACACACACACACACACACACACACACACACACACGCCAAAACCATCACTTGTCATTGGCCCAGCTGCTCCCTCTTCAAAGCTGTTGGCTTCTGGGTGGCCGTGAAGATGAGAGGAGAAAAAGAGAAGTCCTCAAGAGCTGCAGCCCGGGCCAAACAACACCAAATATCATCCATGAATATTCTTCCGACTCATGCATAAACTCAGGAGAATAAACCTTGAACAGGCGGCCAATGAAATGCCGGAGAAAATAAGACGCAAGGAGCGAGGGACTTTGGAGATCTACTGCGTGTGTTTGTACGTGGATCAAGGATCAAGAGTGAATATTACTCGGATGTGAAAGCTGTAATCGGATAAATGCAAAAAAGAGATCTCTCGCTTTCTCTCCTCACCACATCACTCTGCATGCTCCTGTAGCTGTGGGCAGTTTTTACTGTAGGAAAGGAAGTGATACTGAATATACACAGAAGTGGAAGGAGTACTCAGATGATTTACTCAAGTAAAAGTAGCAATACTACAGTATAAAAATGCTCAGTTACAAGTAAAAGTCCAGCATTCAAAATGGTACTTATTGTACTTGGAGAAACTCCCTCAGAGGGAAACTCTGGATGTTAGCCTTTGCAGACCATTTACATGCACACAAACCTATACAACACACTACAGGAAAGGGGAGAGCCCAAAAAGCACAATAGGGCCTCTTCAAAGCTTGGCTTTTCGAGTTTTAAATTGTAAAGGGTGTGAAGCTGTATCAGTTTTGTACCTATATAGCAGGTATTTATTGTCATTTTTGTGATTGTGATACAGTAATACATACTGATTACGTGACATTTTGTTCCATAATTTCACTTCTCTTGGAAGTTGGGCTTCTTTTAAAGGATTTCTCCCCATGTATGTCCATGTGTGCATTCAGTGTTTCACTCATAATTCCTCCTTCACATGAAAGAGACTGCCTGTAAAAGATGCATTTCGACCCTGTAATTCTTTAAGATGTTATCAGTGAATGTGAATGCGTGTGTCGCCACGTGATGACCCTGACCTTGTTGCCGTTGTGCAGGCTCATGCTGCTGAGGGCCGACAGCTTGGCCTCCAGGCTGTGGTGTCCCGGATGCTGCTGGTGGAGCTGCTCCCTCTGGATCTGCTCCCTCATGCTCCGCGCCTCCTGGATGGCCTTCATCACCGCGTCCTGGTCCCCAAACAGGGCTGTGGAGTTGAGGCTGGACAGGATGTCTGGAGGAGGGGACAGGAGAGATTACAATTAAAATGGGATGTCCCTTTGTATAGACAAACAACAAAGAGGCTTAAAGACAAGACAAGAGGGATCATATGAATATTGTATCTAAAATGATACAGTATTATATACCAAACAAACAAAGATGGCGCCGGTGATGATGGCTGCCGTGTCTTTTGCATCTCTCAAACTCTGCCGTTTTTTTGTTTTATTCAGTGTTTGATTACTTTTCGTTATGTTCATTCTATTTTATTTTATGTACTTGCACTATTTTATCCGTTTTATTGTGTTGCACTGTTGGAGGAGCCTGTAACCTAAGATTTTCATCGTCATAACTACACTATAGCTATGCACAAAAGACAATATTAGCCTTGAATCTGGAATCTTGAACAAGTAGGACACACATTTTTTTAATATGAATATTGTTATGAAAATCAGTCATGGTATTCCTTTTGAATCTTTGCAAATCAAGTACATTCAACTGTTCTTTAGACATGAAGCATCTCAGAAAACCTTGCAGAATAGTTCTACATAGTTTGCAACTATATTATAAAATGTCTTTGTAATATTTTAACAATGCTTGTATAGTCATCTGGATAGCAACTGTTCTTTAAATACTGATTTCCAGGTATTCATCAGTCGTCAAAGGTTTTGAGACAGATGCCGTTAATCCAGAACTGTAACTCTTAAAAAAACCTAGCTTGGTGAATGTGGTTTCATGTTGCTTGATGTGCAATATCAGGCAAGTGATAAGCACCAAATACTTAGAATGTCTGCATACAAATTCCTTTGAAAAAATATGTACAGATCCGTGTGAGCTGGTATTTTTCCAAACCTTTAATGGGGCTAAATATCTCTTAAGTTGTTTTCCAATCCACTTGTGTCTAAACATGTCACCCCCCCCCCCCCCACTTGTTTATGTGCTTCACACTTTTGCAACCCATTATGATGCCCATTTGAAGAATAAGGAGAAACAAATAAAAGGATGCGAAGTTTCCGTCGCCCTCCTTGTTTAATTAGCAGACGAGTAGGAAGCACTGTAATGCTTGGGTGGCCGTTAAAATGGGCAAAAAATAACTTTGCAGGGAACACAAGCGTCGCGTCCTCAAAGCCACTCCAGAGGAACTGAAATTGTTTTCTGGGGGGTTATAATGAGAGGGTTCAGATTGGCCTTAATAACAGATAGCAGAGGTAGGGGCATAAAAGGTCTAGCGCGGGCAGACAATGATGTGAGGAAGCTCTTAAAAACCAAATAACGTGTGCTGGGTTTCACTGCTTCCGCTGCTGGGGTTTTCATTGGGGCTAAATACAGGGCTTTGGACTCCTGTAAAAACACACACACGCAAACACACACACACACACACACACACATACACACGCAGGTCTCCTCGTGGGGTTGAGGTGTCTGCAGTCTATCGGTTTGTCTGTGTGTGGCGGCGCGGGGCAGGGAGGTGTTTGGGTGGGTGATGTTTTTGTTTTTCCGGTTGGAGGGAAGAAATAGTTTCACGCTGGAGCGAGGACATGTTTGCTCTGGATGGATGTACAGTGCAGATGGGAACAATACTTTGGTGTGTGAGTGTTTGTTTGTGTGTGAGTGCGTCAGTGTTTCCCCTCTGAGCTTGTTCTTGGCATGCCGAAGCAGCGTTTAGTCCGTGTGATTCTTATTGAACATGTCAGTTAAGCCAATTCTAATTTATTTTCAGCGCTGCTGTGCTTGGTGGCCCATTCTGTGTCCCCAGTGTTGAAGAAACGCTGTAAAAGTGTGTGTGTTTGGGGAGTAACTGGTTACATGATTATAACATGAATAGGTAACCTTTTACCCTTACAGTTACATAAAGAAAGACGTCATCAGATTACTGTTACATTTCTAAAACGTGGGGAATGAAGCAGGATTAGAGTTTTACAAAAATAAGAGCATAGTGTTTGTTGTAAAAGGATCAGATTGAATGTCTGTCTACTGTTCTGGAGGCTAATACTTTAAGTGTGAATCCACGCCTACTGCCTGCATTTGCTTTACGGTTTCACTTTCTTTGGTTCATATATTCTTTTTTTTCTTCCCACCGTGTTGGTTACGTACCCAGAGAGGTGTTCCTGCCCATGTTGGCGATGGGGCTGGGGATGCGGCCCTTGCCCATGCCTGAGGGGCTGGTCTTGTGTCCGGAGTACAGACTCTGTGTCGGGGACGTCGGGGAGCGAAGAGGCTCGGCTGTCTTGGGTCTGGCTGAGAGGTTCAATGGCTGTGTGGATCCTTCCTCCTGTAGATAATGGAGGCAAGAGTGTTAAAGAGGACATATTATGCTTATTTTCGGGTTCACATTTGTATTTTGTGCCTCTACTGTGACATGTTTACATGCCCAGTCTGCTCTGATTGGTTAACTGGCCGGCTCTGATGCCTTTGCAGACCATTTACATGCATAAAAACCTTTATAACACGCTACAGGAAAGGGAGAACCCCAAAAAGCATGCAGTAATACTGTAATAGGGTCTCTTCAAATGGATCAGGGTATCACAGTTTTGTGTTATCAAACAATCTAACCCTGTCTGTGGTAAAAACAAACACTTTGATAGGCGATATGTTGATGGTACGCTTAAGGACAGTGATTGGCTTCAGCCACCCCCTCAATACTGGCCCAATTTCAAGAAATGTTCTCCCTATTAGCCAATTATACACCACGAACATCGGAAAATAGGTTTTAGGTTGAAAAATACGGAAAATACCCGTTCAAGAATGCGAATCATTTGTGATACAGGCCTGCCAACGGTGTCACGCTACTCCAATCATTGACTCTATGTGAGCAGTTCACCATGAAACTGAGTAATACAGCAACACAGGTGTGGAAGAAGAAGCAAACAAATATTGAAATATATATTTTTCAGAAAGAAAGCATTTAATAGATTCATAGGTCTCCATCATGCTATTGCTAAACACACTAGAAGCTTCAGATTGTATAGAAGCGCATGTGTTGGTCACCAGTGGAAATGTATTCTCAATTTAAGATGACCACAGCCGCTGACTTTCAATATGTCCCAATCATCCTTTGAAGTGCCTTTAAATACTTAAATGTCTAGCCAGTCATCCCTATCAGGGGTTTGCCCATAAATACATTCCACTGCTAACCTCTGTGAACAAGACAGTTAAGAAAAGCTGCAGTGTACTTTCTTTCCCAAACAATGGGACCTTTGTGCAAATCCTCTATTCCTTATCAAATGTTCACGACCACATTGATCCGCATAAGGAATCCCCTGGAAAAGGAAAAGTTGTGTAACGCACGTCAACAGGGCTCTAGTGTTGGCAGCAAATGCTGTAATGAACATGGATCTAATTTGGAGCTTCAGCCGAGGGAGGTGTTGAGAAGGAAGGGAGTTTAAAAGATGGAGAAAAAAGGGGTGGTGGGGTGGGGAGTCAGGCTGCGGGTGGCATGCCAAAGTGAGGGGTGGGTTAAGCAGAGGATGGGGAGTTTGGGAGCCGAGCACTACTGTTGGAGTGCGGTGAGCTCTGACGCCGGTCTATTGTGACGCCGGGTGCAGCTGTGCCCCACATACACACATACACACACACACACACACACACACACACACACACACACACACACACACACACACACACACACACACACACACACACACACACACACACACACACACACACACACACACACACACACACACACACACACGCACACACATGGCTTCCATTACTGCCTCGTCGCCGAGTTAAGATGAGGCGTACGCTCTCTCCACTGAAGGAGTCTGGGATCCTGCCAAACAGCAGCCAGCGCCAGTGTCGTGTGTGTGTGTGTGTGTGTGTGTGTGTGTGTGTGTGTGTGCATGTGTGTGTGTGTGTGTGTGTGTGTGTGTGTGTGTGTGTGTGTGTGTGTGTGTGTGTGTGTGTGTGTGTGTGTGTGTGTGTGTGTGTGTCCGTTTGTTGTTTCAACAACCTCCAAATTTCCAGCCTCTCACTTTTTACGTAAACTGATCATCATCATTATTATTCTTGTGTGTTTTCCTATCATAAATATTCTGAACTCACTGTTTCCTTTAACTTAAGGCAATGTTTGTTACTTCACACCATAGAGACACTGTATTTTCCCCTTACACTGTACATATATCTAATTCGTAGCTGCTTGTTTCTGGAAAAGAGTCAACATGATACAACTTTCTTTGCCTTCTGCTTCTTTGTCCATCTTGTAAATTGTACAATCATCAATTAAATTTGTCAGACGCGTTTTTAATAATCATTTTTGAATCATATTAACAGCTCTGACCTTTCACACAAATCCTTTTACATCATTTGCAACACTGGACGCACCTTAATGTGAGTGATAGGACTGGATGATCGCTTGTCGTTCTTCAGGTTGGATGGGGAGAGGGGGCCGGAGGAGATGTGAGCCTGTGGGAGGGGGGCCATCTTGGGTACTGGGGACATCTGCATGGTTGCCAGCTGGGCGGCATACAGCTGCTGCAGAAAGGGAAGAAACAAGCAAAACCGACAGTCTATTAAAAACCAGTCGCCAGCAGCTTTCCTTCTCCTTCCTCTTGTCTCCTATTCCCTTAATACTGTGTTTGTTCTGTATCCTGCTCCTTGCATCTTCTGAGGTAAGATGGCGGTGTGTCTGACCCAAACACACGCATTATTTACATGGAAACAAAAGTCCACCTTGACACCTAGCTCTTTCAGTTTCCAAAACAAATGGAAGATGTCTTTGACAAGTATTTATCAGGAGGCTTTCCAACAAAACATCTACTTATAAAAACGATTTCCATCATCCATCTTTGACACTTATTCATTCAGCAGACGCTCAGTAAAGCTTGAATATCGATTTGTATCTAGAATGAATCCAGACAAAAGCTAGAATGACGTCAAATAACATTTCAATGATTGAATCTAACCCTTTTTAATATATTTATCTATAAAATTGGATATCTATTTCCGTGGTTCTCCAGAAATATGAATATTAAAGCATGGAAACTCAGTGTTATACGAATAAAAGGCGTATTTATTCTCTTTTTTTTAAACAAGGTGAACCACAATGAAAATAAGCCCTAGGCAAGTTCTGTTTTTCTTATTGCATAATCTAATAAACTCTGTGTTTTCACAGCAGAGCCACAAATAAAATAGGTATTATTCAAATGAATAAAATAGCAAGAGTACTTTACGAATCTTAAAAACACTTGTCACATTTTGTTATTCTTTGATGGACAATTCAAACAATTCTCAATAACTTAGACAAATAGTGAACAATCATTTACGAGTGGGTGATGTCATAATGCAATTACTTATTAGTCGTGAGTCAATTGTAAAACACTTGAAAATAATGTAAAAATAACAGAAAACTATTAAAAAAAAAAAGACTTGGAAAGCGTAGGCAACTTGCCTTCACGGTTGGCCGAAACATCACATTTTGCAAGAAAAACTGCACAGAGTTTTCCATCCAACAAAAATCAAAGAGTCAAACGCTCGGCCCACAGTCCAGGGTCTTCTAAATCAAAGTTAGCTAGCCAGACAAACCGCTGCCTGAAACCACTGTCAACCCCTGTCTAAATGCATTGGAGTGTGAGAGCTGGAGTATCAAAGCGCTGTCCTCAGGAAAACCACCCAGACGTGCTGGCCTTCACTCACACTTCCCCCTCTCTTTCCTCTCGTTTCATTACTCTCACCTCATCTATACTCTCCCCCCTGTTCTCCTTCTCTCTTTTGTTCCCTCCTTTGATCTTCCTCTGACTATTTCCCTTTTTACTCTGTCTCCAAAATCAATCTTCATATCTTCTCCAACCCTCACCATCTCTGTGTCCAGTGGTGTAAAGTAACTGAGAACATTTACTCGAGTACTTTACTTAAGTACAATTTTGAGTACTTCTTTGAGTACTTTGTGATAATTGTTTTATCTGTAATACTTTTTTATGCATGCTTCTTAGGTAACATTAAGCTGTCTTTAGCTCTTTTCTGCTGTGACAATGTACATTTCCCCTCTGTGGGACGAATAAAGGTATTCTGATTCTGATTCTGAGGTACTTGTTCCTTACTTGAGTATTTCAATTTGTTGCTACTTTGTACTTCTACTCCACTACATTTCAGAGGTAAATCGTGTACTTTTACTTCACTACATGTATTTAATACCTTTAGTTACTTTACAGATCTGGATGAATGATGTGAAACAAAATCAACCCTTAAATCAGACTTTAGTTCCACCTGGAGTAAATTCACAAGCTACCCTGCAGTATACAAAGTCATTCAAACTAGCTGCACCTTTACCAGCTTTGAGAACACTTTAATGATCAATCATTATAAAACATATCATATATATTATTCTGAAATGGACCAATCTGCACAATGACTACTTTCACTTTTGGTACTTAAAGTATATTTTGATGCTGATACTTCTGTACTTTTACTTATAACATTTACTCGTATCAGAGTATTCCTACACTCTGGTACTTCTTCTTTTACTTAAGTTCAAGATCTGAGTCCTTCTCCCTCTTCTGTGTGTGTCTTTTCTCTCTCTGTTTTTACTATCTGCCCCCGCAGTCTGAACGGCCTCCAGTGTTGTGAGATCTGATTTCCCTGTAGTCAAAACTGCAAAGCCTCCTGGGACCTGAGATCCACAAGCAAAGATGGTGAAAAAGAGAGAAAGTGAGGGGGGCGGGGGGGGGGTTGATAGAGAGTGTTGCGCTGCAGACACACGAGACCACCGTCGCTTCACCGCCGGAGAGCCAGGGCTCAGCGGTTGGGGCCCAGAGAAATTGGCTGGCCCTCTTTCCACTTCTCTTTCGAAGCGATATTAAACACAAACAGAAGGGGCCTCGCCGTTGAAACAAAGCCCTGATGTCACGCCGCTTATTTTCCTTGGAAGGCAACAGGAGTGCTCTGGCCAACCCCTGGCGATATGAGACCCCCGTAAGAATGTGCCGTGAATGGCTGGTGGTGAGGCCTCTCGCGTCAATCAAGCCCACCGCAGAGTTACTTCTGGTGATGCCTGATATTCTTACAGCTCTGAGGGGAGCAGGGCCGACACACCGGGCTTTGAGGGTAAAACACACAGTTAGGGTCTCACACTCCTGCACAAACACACACAGATACTGGGTGCAAAGTTAACACACTCACTGGTATTGTGCTGGTGGAAGAAGTACTCAGATGTTTAGGTAAAAGTAATAATACTTTTACAAGTAAATATCCTGCATTCAAAATGGTACTTATAAGTAAAAGTACAAAAATCCTTCTTTTTTTTTTTTTAACACGGCTTAGTTTGAATACTTGATTCTGATATTTTAGAGGTTGTTAATACTCGCTAACAGACCATTGCTGAGGAGGATCAAGGGACTATATGCAGTCATATCAATCCGCAGAAAGAAGTCCGGGAATCTCAAATAACTCATTATCCAAAGTCGCCATTTCTGGTCAAATATATATACAATAATATAGCATTTTTACAATTAGTAATGCCTTAATGTATCTCTTCTTCAATTTGAAGATGGTATGTATGAGATAACATTAATAACTTTTTCATACTGCCAGTTATCTCCATCCATAACATCACATCATCAAATAATAAGAACCTGCAACTACAAACCAATGTTGTCAAATAAATGGTATTATTAGAAAATACAATATGTGCTACCAAAATGCAATAGAGTAGAATTATAAAGTAATATAAAATGGAAATACATGTACCTCAAGTATAGTATTTGTATACATTTACTTAATTACTTTCCACCACTTTCTGTCAGCAGTTCAAATGAGACGAGGGAACTGTTGAACTAACAAAAGGCGAAGCTTGTACTTTTTTTTGTATTACTCTGTTTCTCAAAGACAAACTGAGATTGATTGGTGACAAGGGGAGGCTAATGTGCAGCGTAAACAACCCCAACCAGAGCTCTCGCCATTCAGTCAACTCCCAAGGGAAGACAATGCCGCAATTTCCCAAATTACAAATTGACAAAGACGATCGCGCGAGTGCTAATTTGACTAATATCCAAATGATTAGTCTGTCATTTCTGGCCTTCCTGATCATCATAAGGTTTTAAAACGTCTACTTTGGCCAGGAAGCAGAGAAAAGGCGATATCGTTGTAGTTTCAGTGTGGGCAGCGCTGTCCGGACTGCTGTATTGTACCGTGCCAAAAAACCTCCTCTGTGCTCAGGCCAACCTGTCCCATTAGGACTGAGTGGAGAATCCCTTTAGCCGGCCTCTTTTAGTGTCGAGCTGCTATCGATCTCAGGAGTACACAAAACAAATGAGGTTTTTGTCTTTTTCAGCAGGTTTCCGTTAGGAGGAGGAGGAGGAGGGAGAAATGGATCGACTGCCACTAAGCTGGCCCACACAGAGGGAGGATGGAGGCTAAATATTGCACTTGGAGGCTCACTCTGCATCCAAGACAGTGAAAGGGAAACATTGAGAGGCAGGCTGCATAAAGACAATCTCACTTCCACTTCTCTTTTGTGGAGCAGATGCTTAGTTTTGTAAGTCGAGACAAACAACATTGATTGCCTTCCAATCATTGTCATCTCTTTATGAAAAGAAAGTCGTGACATGGTGTATTCCTCACCGTCGTCTCCACGCCTCAAACACAGGAACAGAAACAGGCAGAAACATAAGAGACTGACAACGAGAGATGTCTTGAGATGATTTCAACATAAAGGTTGGCTAAGCAACTGTATTTCCCTCGACAAAGGGGGCCTTTCTTCAGCAGGAATCCTCTGTTTGTGAAGGGGTCTGCTCCGAGGCTCTCGAAACAATTGGTCTGATCGAGTTCCCACGCTGATAGCACGACAATGTGCTATCAAAACTCTCATGTCAGGTTATGATGGGTCAAGTACCATCAGCCAGTCTGGCAAACATTTGAAAGATGTGTTCAATTAACTGAGGTATAAAACAAAGTAAATTATTGCTTTTAATGTCTGAACGTGTCTTTTCCAATGCTTTTTGTGATTTGGTAAACCTCTTGCAGCATTTGTAAGTATATTTACTGTTCAGAGACTCTTATTTTGAAATCGGCTGTTTCCTTTTCCTGTTTATGCCTTTGTGCTTGTTAGTTGGGAAGCTGCTGTTGTAATGTTTATGTGGCACAATAACTTACTTCTCTCTCCTTTTTATGGCATTGCATTATTTATGTGATGATACAAATATCTGTAGTCAGTTGGCTGCTAAACCTACTCTTTTTAGCTTGTCCACAACTTGTGGCATTAGGCGCTAAGCTAACTAGCTAAGGTAATAAGTTAGCATTGCAAGCTAGCTCTGTATTGATGTGTACAGACCAACACAGTCTCACGGCATTTCGTGTTATAGTCACGAAATTAATCTTTTGATTCGTGTTCACCAACACGATTTTCCCATTTTTTTCGTGTCACACAGAACGATTTTAAAAGCAATGTAAATAATAACAAATTAGAAGGAAAAACAGATTTAAAAAAATACAGATTTCAGTATTCTGACACAGAACGATTTTAGAAGCAATGTATTTATATTGGTAGTATGTTTCATGCCTGCACCAAATAATAACAAATTAGAAGGAAAAAGAGATGACATAAAATACAGATTTCAGTATTCTGAGGCTCTGAGCCATTTATTTTCCTCGCGGACGGCAAAAAAACTCAGACATTATACAATTTAAAATAAAAGGGATAGGGTTAGGCTTAGGGTAAGATATTGAGTACGAAAATGTGTTTATGAACCACACAGCTTCCGGTCTTCCAAGACCCGACCGGACAAAAAGACGTGGTGCAGGCACGAAACATACTACCAATACAAATACATTGCTTTTAAAATCATTCTGTGTGACACGAAAAAAATGTGAAAATCGTGTTGGTGAACACAAATCAATAGATTACATTAATTTCGTTACTATAACAGAGACTGGGTTGGTACAGACAGTACATTTGGGTTTAAGTGTTGTAACACATGGTTACTGCAGCACTATAGACAGAATGTATACAGTTGACAGTACTTTAATGTCTTAAGCTAATGCTGACCATCACTAATTATTCTCACACATTTATTTATTTTCTTGCGCTTCATTTCAGAAACTACATTCTGTCGTTAGTTCTCCTGCATTCGTTCACTCGGTCGATAATTTTTGAACATCATCATGATGAACTATTTGTATCACCTGTGCTCTACAAGTAAAGACTTTAGTACATCTGATGAACTATTGAAAGGTCCAATATCCAATTCACACTGCCTGAGAAAATGCTCTTCTGTATTTCAGTCTTTGCCCACCTGACCATCAGTGCCTGCTCTCTGCCTGAAGGGTGTCTACGGGGCAGAACAACAAAACATCTGGAAGAGTCTCGCTACAACATCTGTCCATCCTTTGCTCAACAAATATCTAGGTTTGATGCCAGCCGGTGTGTACTTGACCTCAGTACGTAGCAGAGGAGATTGCTAGCGTAGAACTAACATGGTGTAATTATGTATTTATAACGCTTTTTTTATAGGCTAATGCACAGTTTCACACACTGGAGAAGAGGCCGTTCTGAAGGGAAGCGTAACTGAGACTAATAAGTAAAAAAACACTTCAAAACAGACAAGATCTCAGTGTACACTCAACTGCCATGTCAATACATTACCATTGCCTTTACAGTAGAGTACAGTACAGTTAAATAACAACTTAGTGACTCTGCAAAAGGTGTTATTTTACAAGCAGCAAAGGGAAAACTCCTAGTATTAATTGATGATTAATGACTCTTTAATGCATGCAACTACATCAATTAAACCATACGTTCCCCCAATAGATTCTATATTATATACTGAAAGTACATGTCTTTCAAAGAGTGCAGCAGCACATTTGGTCTCAGTTCACATATCACTAACATGACAAGCTGCAAACAGCACAGAGTCAAAGGGTCAAGGCTCGAGGCAAAGGCAAGAGACAGCTCTCATGCGTGATTAATAAGTCATGAGTAAAGACACAAGAAGTGAGATAGCAAGGCTCTGGGTTAAGAAAAACATCCACTTTCAGTAATTGTGACATTCTCCATGCTGTCGTTGTCCCTCACCTCCGGATAGGCAGAGCCAATGAAGAGAGCAGAGCCGTTGTTGGGAAAGAGAGAGACACTGTGGCACTACTGCGTAACCACGATGGCTTCATGAAGGCCAAAGGGCTTTAAGATAGTGGCAATCAAGAGAAAACAAGCACCACACCAAAGGCTATGTCTCAATTAGTTACAAGACAAGATGCATCAGTATGTGATGGATTGTCATGAGTTCGCTGTATGGTGAGAAATCAAACCACGACTCAGCTATCTAAAAGTGCTTGGGTAGGATCACTTCCTGGACTAAAAGGTAACATGCAAAAGTCCCCAAAAACTTAAAAGGTACTCTTTGTTAAATAAAGTGACGTTATTTCAATGACATCGTCACGTTGGACTTATTCCTCAGTTTGAGTGTTTAACGGCGGCAGTGGTTCAGTCTGTAGGGGATTGGACTTTGGACCGAAGGGTCCCTGGTTCACGTCCCGATCGGACCAACAAATACGGAGTATGGACTGGTACTGGAGAGGAGCCAGTTCACCTCCTGGGCCACTGCCGAAGTGCCCTTGAGCAAGGCACCTAACCCCCAACTGCTTACTGGCGCCGGCTAGACTGGCTGCCTCCGCTCTGACGTCTCAACTGCATGTGCATGTGTGCATATAACTGTGTGTATTTGTATATGTGCATGATGTAAAAAGTGTGTACTGTGTGTATAAACCTGTACCTGTATAAAAAACGCATGTGTGTGTGTACGACAGAGTGGAAACTGAATTCTTCTTCTTGGAAGTATTTTGTGATTTTTACGATGTTCTGCATTGTTGGGAAATAACAGAAACCTTTTACAGATTAACAAATTGCTCAATTACTAACACATTTCCTGAGGGGAACCCTGTGGTTGTGGACCTTTCCGACACACCAACATGCAGCTCACACACCGCAAAGACACTCCAAAATGATGCAAACTATACACTACATGAGACTTGTCTATACAGGTATAGAGGGGTTAAGGGGAGGTGTTGATTCAATTCAAGCAGCAGAACTGTATCATTTTCACAAAGTATGCATTAATTGCGAGGCGTTTAGACTGAGTAGCAGTAGGCCTACACCATGCAGGTGTTTTTATTGTATCCATTCTCTCTTGATTCTGTACGCTGTAAGCACTACTTTAGTACAAAGAAAGCTACTGGCACATTTTGGAGATTAAGACACAAACGAGTACAACCCATAAATCTCATCATGATTGCTTTTGGCGGAGGCATTGTTGTCAAAACAATGTCCAAACATGTGCTGGAAGCCAGCGCCTCCGTCTCACAAAATTCCTCAGATAATCATCCCTTTTTTTCTCTCACGAACACTTCCCCGCGCTCTGTGTCTTCCTCCTCTTCCCCTGTCTCCTACACTCGATTTCAGCCAGCGCTGTGATGAGAAGCTTCCCCTTTCATTCAGGTTCCTCTCCGCCTCTCATTCTCCATGTCTGAAGCAGTGTTTAAATGTGAATGAGTTTGCATCTCCGACATCATTCATCCTCTTACCTCTCACTCGTGCGAGAGGTAAGAGACTCTTTTGATCTTTTCAAAGCCAGGAGTGGAGATTCAGGCTCTGATTCCTCTCAGCACAGCACGGCGCTTTGCTAAGTCAATAGCGGCTAATGAGGGCCTCGACAAGCAGAAACCACAATGCAAATTGAATAAACTGAGATAAGGATTCTTGTAACATCCAAAAGCCATGCCATGGTAATGACTGACATCATGAAGCGATATTGTTTGCCAGTGAAAAAGCTTTTGTTCGTGTCGCTGATAGAAAGGTGACGGGGTCGTGTTGTGAAATCCCAGACCTCCTTTAGGGAGAAGCGATTCCATTTTTCTTTTTGTTTCTTTTTTCCTTCTTTTGCAAATATGTTCTATGATAACCATTATGGGTAAGTGCTATTCTCAAACCACAGGTGTCAAGCGGCAATAAAATATTTGATGAATTGCCCGAGCCAGGTGTTGTGCTGGTGGGGCGGAATTCCTCCGTGATTTATCATCGCAGCTTTTATCTGACACTGACAGGCAGCATATAGGAGGACTTGAGCTTCAACTTTAATCAATGCATCGTGCTATTTGATTGCAAAACTCATTAAAATAAATGTTGAAATAAACCTGTGATGTGAGCCTATGAATGCATGTTGGAATTCCTCCGACTTACATCTGTCATAATTCAGATTTTATGGGTCTTTTGGGGAATATTTTCTATTTTATGTTCATTTTCAGATTCATATTTGTATTTTACTGCTCTGATTGGTTAGCTCACGGCTCTGTTGTGAGTGGGCAACCACTTAGAAATGTCCCACCCCTTAGCCTATCACCTACAATGTGTTGGAGCGCTATCCAATGGAGTTCAATGGATCTTCTTTGGGAACTATGGGATTGTAGCCTTTGCAGACCATTGACATGCACACAAACCTATATAACTCACTACAGGGAAGGAGAAACCCCCAAAAAGCACAATAGTGTCTCTTAAAGCTTTTACTGCAACAAAGGGCAGCTGAGACTATTGGTTTGTTGTAAAATAACCAATGTCAGGAATGGTATGAGTCAAAATATGATTTCAGTGGCAACTCCATGTCTTATATTGTTAGTATTTGCACTTTCGAGAGATCACACAGTGTTATTCCTCTCTTTGATTTCCTGTTGTTGCCGTCGTGGCAGCTGTCATTTCTCATTCAAAACAGCTACTTCTTCTCTTTTGTGCTACAATAAATCCACCAGACAGTCTGCAGGTTGCGTAACAGCCTTGGCATCTCTAACACATACACAAATGATAAAAAGGTTTCATGCAGCAGGTATGGATTAAACCACAATTGTATAGTTGAGTTGGCGGTGGCTGTGGAGCATTCTTTTTTTACATACTTGAACTTGGGGCGAGGTTAGAACAAGTAGGAGTTTCATTTAGTTTGCCAATGTTTCTTATCTGTAATGTTTTTTCTATTTATCTACTCACTTTTGTACAATAGTCTTGGGTTATGGTCTGCTGGTTACACCCTCAGGTTTAGACATGTGTACTTTCTCAGTGTTCAAACCCTCAGTGTCTTTGATCCTGCTGCTGCTCTGAAACTCAGTTTCTGCTGAAGTTGTTTATTTGGTTGTGAAACACTCAAGTTATCAGCTATTGAAGAGGCACTTCTTCAGTTTGCTTTGTTGGCCTTTACTCCAACTCCAAAATGATGCAACCACTTTATGAAAAGATAACATTAAGTTACGCCAAGAGAACGAAAAAAGGCATTATTTCCTTTCTTTTCTAAGATTTTCCAGTGTGTTAACGCAGGTGGAAATAATGCATATGACACACAAATAGCGTCACGCCCACAAACCCTTCACACCCTTTTTCTCCACTTGTACTGTACAGACTAAGACTATGCACAGAAAGAAGAACGATTTTTTTAAAATGACAAAAGTGAAAAAAGTTAGGGCCAAATTCAGAAATATTGCTTACAAAATCACTCATTTTAAAATGGCCGTGAAAATCAATAAAAAAGGCATTCTTTATTTCGTTTTGAAAGTTGTTGAGTTAAAGGTGGGGTAGGTAATTTTGGAGAAACCAGCTCGAGTGCGCTAGAATTTGAAAATACACAACCGGAAAAAATCTGCCACTTCCTTACAGAGCCCCTCCTCCAACACACACGAACATGACCAATGAGGGCACGAGATAAGTTTGTGCACAGATGGAAGGCTGACAGGCAGGTAGGCCATCCAGTTATTTTAGCCGGGCCGGCTAAAATGATTGGTCGTACTTTTTACAGTACCACGGCTTCCACAGATGACATTTTTTTATGGATTTTTTGTCAAAGCACTTAAAATATTCATTGCTATCGGGATGTTAAGAGCATTCCATGGAATATAACAAAAAGTGTATCTCGAGCCGGTTTCTCAAACGTACCTACCTATCTAGGATGCAGATACAAACAAACCATATATCACATGAAGAAAAGTCCCTCCCATAAACCCTTCACACCCTTTTACCCCGATTAGATGTCAACAAGTTTCTGCTCTTATCTCCACTCTCTGCTCCTTTTGTTGAGGGAAGACATTACTCACCCTTTTTTAAATACACTATCATTTCAAATTTGGTGCAGCCCAATTAAAATAAAACATGTTCTCACTCCCTTAGCAGTGGCCATTTCCAGATGTAGGGTTTGTTAGTATATTGTAGCTGATTCTCAGAGACCAGGTGTGTTCCTCTTACCTGTAGTTGTAATGGGCTGAGTCCAGATGCCGCTGCAGCTGCCATAGTAGATGGAATGAACTGCATGGGGTAATTCTCACCTGTTGAACAACCAAAACAAAACATTTTGTAGAGCGAGAAGGGAGGAGGGGGGGAGGCAGATACAGTGTACCTCACAAGAGCTAACCTGATCTTTACCTTCGACAAAACTCTGTCTGTCTCTTTCTGTCTTTCCGGTCTTTTGTCTCGTCCTCTCTCTTTTTCTTGTGCTCATGTTTTTATTCATGCCAAATGAGTCATGAAGGGTCGCAAGTGTTTTATTCAGAGGTTAATGACGCTCATTGTCGGTACACACGGGTGCTCGAGACTCAGAGTTCAAGTCCAGTGCTCCCTCATCGGGATGCACTCATGAATGCATATACGAGCACCGCGTGTAACCCCTACTGTTCGCCCCTAAAAGGCTTTCCATGTCCGAGCCTTTGTTGCAAACAGACCAAAGTCAAAGGAGAGCGAAGAATAATGGCTTTTTAATCAATTTCTTCATTTCTGTTTACGGCCTCGTGGGAGAGAAAATGCTCACGCAGTATAAGCATAAACATGGATTATTGTATGGAGGCATGGCGGTGTCAGACGAGCACCTGGAAGAATGCATGGAAGAAAGGAATGTGTGAAGGACGAGGCGAAGGAAAGAAAGCAGGTGGTGCTGCGAATCCTACAATATAAGACTTTTTTACCTGAAGTGTGTTTCTGTGAGACTGTGAGCTGTGTTTTGTTGCGCCTGTTTATACAAAATCCTTGTGGACTTCTGAACATACGCAGCATGCATTCAGTCCTTTAAGTGTGTTCTTGTGTCGAGGACTGCATGTGTTTTGTCTGTCTGCATCATCCATAAGTGTACATTGTTGGGTCGGTGTGTACCAGGAGAACATGTTGAAGAGTGTGTGTGTGTGTGTGTGTGTGTGTGTGTGTGTGTGTGTTGTGTGTGTGTGTGTGTGTGTGTGTGTGTGTTGTGTGTGTGTGTGGTGTGTGTGTGTGCGTGTGTGTGTGTGTGTGTGTGTGTGTGTGTGTGTGTGTGTTGATGTGGTGTGTGTGAGAAAGTGTGAAATTCCATGTTGCAGATGTGTTGAGCAACTGACATGCTTTCAGCACGCCATAAAAGAGACATTCCAGTCCTCGCTGTGTCCAATGTATTGTTCCTGACGTGAACGAGCAGAGCTTGTAAATCTCTCCGCTCATTTCCAGAACATTCCTCACCTGACACACCTCATTAACATAGACTGGGGATCCCAGTGTGTGTGTGTGTGTGTGTGTGTGTGTGTGTGTGTGTGTGTGTGTGTGTGTGTGTGTGTGTGTGTGTGTGTGTGTGTGTGTATGTGTGAAAGAGAGACTTGCTGTGTCTTTTGTAGTTTACGAGACCTGTCAGAGACGTAGGGCTTTTGTCTGAGGGGGGTGACTGTTTATCAAGAAAACATATATTTCCTTAACACTCGACAGCGCGTAATCCATCTTAGGCAATTGTTCAGTGTGTGTGTGTGTGTGTGTGTGTGTGTGTGTGTGTGTGTGTGTGTGTGTGTGTGTGTGTGTGTGTGTGTGTGTGTGTGTGTGTGTTTATACCTGGCTTGTAGGACATGCTCGGGGGGAAGAGGAAGCCCTGCTGTGCGGCAGCGGCAGCAGCCAGAGAGCGCTGGTCGTGAGGAAACACTGGGATCATCAGAGGAGGCATGTGACCCTGGACCTGAGAGAGAGAGAGAGAGAGATGTTTGAAGTATTTACACGAAACATGTAAAAATAGGACAAGGTAAATAAAACCACCTTAACATTACGTCCACACAGCAACGTTAAAAAAATCTTCCAACGCTTCTGCCCATTCACTTTGAATAGGGTGACGTCACTTTGTCTCACTTTTCGCCGAACTGCATTGTGGGAAGCAGAGCGGAGCTTTCCAGGCATCTCAGGCTTCAAAAGTTGAGCAATGTTCAACTTTTGAAGCTTCTGAAGCTTTCAGTGGAAGCAATCAAATCATATGCCAGTACAAGCTCTAGCCAATCAAACCGCTGCTTGTGTCTCAGGGGCGGGAGATTCATGTGATTGGTTGTTGGTCGAGCTTCAGACACGCCCGCCGGCAAGCTTTTTCCAAAGCCGCTGTGTGGACGGGCCGTTACACACACACAACAGCTCCTACACAAATGCTGAAAACAGGTCGAATACACTAAAATACATACCGGAAAAAAATGTGAGGAAAATGGCAAGATGGAAAGGATAGATAGATATATAGATAGATGGATAGATATAGATAGATGGATAGATGGATGGATGGATGATGGATGGATGGATGGATGGATGGATGGATGGATGGATGGATGGATCGATAGATATAGATAGATAGATAGATAGATAGATAGATAGATCAGATAGATCGATAGATAGATCGCTACTCGTCGCTCGCTCGCTCGCGCTCGCTCGCTCGCTCGCTCGCTCGCTCGCTCGCTCGCTCGCTCTGCTCTCGCTCGCTAGCTCGCTCTCGCTAGCTCGCTCCTCGACTGGAATCGCTGGCTGGATGGCTGGACTCGATGCTAGACTATAACAAGAAATAACCAGTCCCAAAATATTTCTGAAATAAAAGATGGAGGATGAAAGAATGCAAAAGACTTGAAGGTAAAAAAGAGAAAAGAAAAGAATTAAAGGAAAAGCACGGAAGAAAGAAAGACTATTTAAATAATACAAAAGGGAAAACATTGAATAGACGTAAAAACTGACTGATAAGGAAAAATGTACAGTATTGCCAAGATTCGTGAAAACTGCTGACAAAAAACCAAACTCTTAAGCAGGGTTAAAGAGCAGACACCAAACAACAAATAAAGACTCACACTATTGAGAGACAAGTGTAAAACTGAGAAACAAAATGCCTTTAAAACAACAGAGAGGCTAAGAGCTGCCTTTCATGTCAGCTTGAAAGACTTACAAAATCTGTGGGTTCGACTGAATTAAGGCGCTGAGGGCTTGAAGTGAGGAGAGCATATCAAAGATGAGCCTGCGGGAATCTATTAGAGCTCGCTTTGCTCGACTACTGGACTCTCTCATCTCTGCCTTTATCTCAAACTTGTTTTATTTTTCCTGTCTTGTAAAATAGTTTGTCTCTTTCTCCCTCACGTCTCTCGTCTTTCTCTTTGTGTGTCTGTCCTTCTCTGCTTCCTTTTTCTAGCTCGTTAGATTCCTTTTCCTGAACGACTGGCATCTTTTTTTTCCACATTTTCACACACACACATGTTAAAGGCATTCAAACTGAAATGCAAATTAGTTTTTAGAAATCATTTGAAACCTTAGCTTTCATATTTTACATTCTCGCAAGAAATTAAAATTCTCAGGGAGGTCATTATTAAAAGAAAATTAAGAAATGCATTCATGCTGCAATTTGCTGTATCTAATTCATTTGTGGAATAGTTACAGAGAAATAAAAAATGTGCCAATTATTATGATTCCAAATGTCTAACTTGTATTCGTGTTTTTATTCTCTCTTTCAGATACTTCTCTGTTTCTTATTTTGAGAATAATTCAGACAAATGTATGTTCCTTAAAGGTGGGGTAGGTAATTTTGGAGAAACCGGCTCGAGTGCGCTAGAATTTGAAAATACACAGCTGGAAAAAATCTGCCACTTCCTCACAGAGCCCCTCCTCCAACACACACGAATGCGCACATGACCAATGAGGGCACGAGATAAGTTTGTGCACAGATGGAAGGCTGACAGGCAGGTAGGCCATCCAGTTATTTTAGCCGGGCCGGCTCAGATGATTGGTCGTGCTTTTTACAGTACTACGGCTTCCACAGATGACATTTTTGTATGGATTTTTTGTCAAAGCACTTAAGATATTCATTGCTATCAGGATGTTAAGAGCATTCCATGGAATATAACAAAAAGTGTATCTCGAGCCGGTTTCTCAAACTTACCTACCCCACCTTTAAGTCTCTCATCCTTTCTTAATATTTGCTTTTTGTCTCTCCTTTTTCCTCTATGCTATTTTTGCGATTTACTGTAGCTTAAACTTTTCCTCCATTTTGTTTCCTATTCCATTTATTTTTTAGACCTGTTCAGATTCATCCTCTCTTTTATTCTTCTGTCTTCTATCAATTTTCCGCTGATGACATTATCTTGGCTTCTCTCATATACTTTTTTTTATCATCCATTTCCTTTTTCTTATTCTGTCTTAATCCTTTCTTCCCTTTTTACATCACAATCTTCCTCCATTATTCATATTTCTTCTTCTCAATTGCTATTTTACTCTTTCAAAGACCACGCTTGTTAACACCTTTCTTTTACTCTCAGCTTCCCTCAATGCCATCCACCTCCATTCATCTTCTTTACAACCAATTCATTAACCATGCTGACCCCCTCCCGCTGCCGTCGTGGGACAGTTCATCAGTGGAGCCTAAATATACATAATCAGCATGTTGTGTGGTTACGGTATACTTCTTCTACGGCATTTGTGCTGCAGCCTGGGTAACATGCCGGCTTGAATTAGACGACCGTCCTGTGGGATGTGTATGGAGTGAGTGAGTGAGTGTGTGAGGGAGTGAGGGTTTGTGGTAGGGAGGTTCAAAGAGCATGACTAAATAGAGAGAGATGAATAGTAACATCTTTGACTTGCATGTGTTTGTTAAAGCGATGAAAAGTTTAGTCAATCAATGAGAAAATCTAAAGAAACATGAAGAAATCAATTAATGCATTTATCGAGTTGGGAGCATTTGCTGGTTCGAGCTTGGAAAATGTGACAATTAACAGCTTTTTTTGTGTTTTAAATAATTGGTAATTGCGTATGTGTGTGTATCCGAAAGTTCTTATCTTGCAACTTAATGAGGACCGATATTTTTTTTCGACCTCATGGGGACAGGACATTTTGGGATATATTGTTTGATCTCCACTTATTAAAAGTGCTGTTTGAGGCTCAAGACTTCCAGTGTCAAGGTTAGAATCAGGGCTGTGTGTGAATGTGTGTGTGTGTGTGATCACAAACAGAGCATCTGACATCTGTATTTCCCACAGTGAGCATTGTTCGACAAGCGTGCAGTTACATGTGTTCATCACCTGACCGGTTCTTCAGACAGACTTGTTTAGGTCACACTCCAAAAAGGCCTGATAACTTGGGAGGCCCCCATCACACACACACACACACACACACACACACACACACACACACACACACACACACACACACACACACACACACACACACACACACACACACACAACACACAACACACACACACTCACACACACACACACACACACACACACACACACACACACACGCACAAACATTGGAAGTTCAGGGTACTTTTCCCACACACACACACACACACACACCACACACACACACACACACACACACACACACACACCACACACACACACACACACACAGGCACACACACACACACACACACACACACACACCCACACACACACACACACAGCACACACACACACACACACACCACAACACACACACACAAGCTGTCTGACGTCTTGTGACACGGAGAAAAGGGGAATGAAGAGAGAATAAAAACTAGTCTGTCTGTCCGAATGGGCAAAAAAAAAGAACAAGAAGAGAGGACTGAGGGGGGGGGGGGGTTATAGAGTGGGACAAAATGCTCCCATTCATTGTATTCCTTTGGGAACACTGGGACGGACTGGGGCTGCTTCACTAGCGCAAACACACAAAGATCTTCTTTTACCGAGGGGAGGGTGGTTGAGGGGGGGGGGGGGGGGTGGTCGCTGGATGAATGGACTGGGGAAGGTGGTGTTTGGGGGGGGCCCCGCTCTGCACAGCCCCTAAGAAAACACAAGGCCCCCCTTCCTCTAACTGCCCACCAGACACATGGACATACACACCTAGGCACAAGGAACATGTGTACACGCGCAGACACACACACACACACACACACACACACACACACACACACACACACACACACACACACACACACACACACACACTCAGAATTAATGGTCCTCTTGTGTACGGGCTGCAGGGTTAGGGGGCAATGAGTATGAATGTGGTGTGTCTGTATGTTGATGTGTTTGAGGGGGGGGGGGGGGAAAGAAAGAAAGGTAGTCGTCTGGTTGTGTATTTGGCGGGTCTGCACATGTGACAATGCATACAGGTAAATAATGTTTTGTTAGCCTCAAATGAAAAAAAGGTTAACAGCAATATGTGTATGTCATTATGGTGACTTGTTCCAACAATATTATATAAATCCTACAATTTAAATGTAACTTACAACTTCTGCAAGGTCAAAAATGCTATGGTTCAAGTTACACTTCGCTAAATGATAAATGACCCATGGAAGCACAACGGGCAAAACGTATGCCAACAAAATCTGACTGGCTCGTCTACATTTTTCTGATCAATTCTCTCTTGTTTTTTTTCAAACAACTGCATACTTTCTTCTACAGAATGTATTGAAAGCCAGTCAAACACTAAGCAATATCATAGTGTATGATATAAGGGCTGATTAGTAAAATGATAAAGCAGAGTGTGTACATATCTGACAGTAAACGAATGTTGTAGCACTTAAACAAGGCAAGCATGACCTATAGCTTAAGATGAGTTACTTTAAACAAGTATAAAAGCAACTAAAGCACAATGTTAGCCTAAGCAACTTAATAAGCAAATGGTAAACCATGAAAAAGTTATATTAGTTTGTTTTAGTTCTTCCTAAGCAGTCGGACTTTAATGCCACTTTAAGATCAAAATAATGTCTACCTACAAATAATTAAACTGTCCTTTCACCGTCTTGCTAAACCCATGGGAGCACGATAAAGATGCTACAGGCAATTTTAATTGAAGCACACAGAATTACAGTATGCTTATAGCATCTTTCTATAGGCTAACACACAGGTTAATACACTAAAATGAGGGTAATTGTAGAGTCAAGAGTTAGCCATTCTCCATAGCTGGTGAGTCCAATCGACGTTATGAGCCTTCCATGGCTTTCCGAGTCATTGTGTCTGAAGCTGTATGTGCTGACGTAGGAGCTGCTGTCTATCTAACGACCATTTGCCTGCTCCATTAGCTCTTATGCATGTGTATGTGTGTGTGGTGATTATTGTGTTTGTGTCTCAAACGCAGGTTTAGCAACCCCAACCATTCAGAGCCTCACCTAACGTCAGCGCTTTACTGACAAGAAAAAAGATCCAAGCTTTTTTCTAACAGGATGAAACAACACATTTACAGAGAGGATGATAATGTAATCTAGTGTAAGACTTTTGACTTTTTGAGAATATCATAAGTGAACATCGGATTTTCTTGACTATAAAAGAGCTCATTTGAACCTGGTTAAAGGTGGGGTAGGTAAGTTTGAGAAACCGGCTCGAGATACACTTTTTGTTATATTCCATGGAATGCTCTTACATCCCGATAGCAATGAATATCTTAAGTGCTTTGACAAAAAATCCATAAAAAAATGTAATCTGTGGAAGCCGTAGTACTGTGAAAAGCACGACCAATCATCTGAGCCGGCCCGGCTAAAATAACTGGATGGCCTACCTGCCTGTCAGCCTTCCATCTGTGCACAAACTTATCTCGTGCCCTCATTGGTCATGTGCGCGTTCGTGTGTGTTGGAGGAGGGGCTCTGTAAGGAAGTGGCAGATTTTTTCCGGCTGTGTATTTTCAAATTCTAGCGTACTCAAGCTGGTTTCTCCAAAATTACCCACCCCACCTTTAAGCTTCCAAAGCACTGCCATATATGTCTCAAAGCACCCAGTATGACTGTTAGTCAAAACCACATATTTAAGTTAACTACTCACAGCGTAAACACCACAACAGAAGGCTAATGGTGTTTCAACAGAGGGCAGCACACTGTTATTGTTGACTGTATCATTCACAGGAGAACACAAGATCACATTGAAAAAACAATCAGAAACAACAAGCAACTCAAAATAGAGAAGAGGAGGAGACAGAGGAGTTATATATGAGGAACAGAGGGAGGGAGGAGGGAGGAGGAGTGTGGCTTTGCAGTCATTAATTAGCCGTTAGCTCGGGCCCGCAGCGGTGCGGTAGGGCCTTTGCCTTTGTGGGCCCGAAGGAAATGGGCCACATATGAGAGCCATTATAGGGAACTGACTTAACAAAGACACATGCCTGTCAGCCACCGGCTGGCTGGGCCGCTCTGGCCTACGACACACAAAGGGCCCACCACCACCACTGTGTGTGTGTGTGGTGTGTGTGTGTGTGTGTGTTGTGTTGTGTGGTGTGTGTGTGTGTGTGGTGTGTGTGTGTGTGGTGTGTGTGTGTGGTTGTGTGTGTGTGTGTGTGTTGGTGCCCATAGTTGTGTTTTAGCATGTGTATGTGCAAAGGGAATATATATGACCATGTGTGCACAGTTGCAATAACCGCCGTCTCTTCTGTAAGTTTATATCAGATGCCTGTTTTATGTGTGTGTGTGTGTGTGGGTGTGTGTGGTGTGTGTGTGTGTGTGTGTGTGTGTGTGTGTGTGTGTGTGTGTGTGTGTGTGTGTATGTGTGTCTGTTTGAGCTTGGGAGAAGTGGAAAGTAACTAAGTACATTTACTCAAGTACTGTACTTAAGTACACATTCGGAGATACTCAGACTTTACTTGAGTATTTTCCTTCTGTGCCACTTTACACTTCTACTCCACTCCAATTTAAGGGGACTATTACTTACTCCATTTACTTTAAAGCTTGAGTTTCTTATAGATTCATATTTTTACACACAAAGTATGAAGAACTTTTAAGATATGATGATTTAAATTAGATCAAACCGTATTGCACCCAAGTAATTACGGGATTTGCTGTTTTCCTCTCTCTCTCTTCTCTCTCCCTCTCTCATCTCTCTCTCATCTCTCTCTCTCCTCCCTCCTCTCTCTCTTTCTCTATATCTATATGTATATTATCTTTATTTTTATGATTAGTTTTACTTTACTCTAAGTACATCTTCCTGATCATACTTCAATACTTTTACGTAACCACCATTCTCAATATCTTGACTTTTAATGGAGTATTTTTACAGGGTGTCAGTACTTTTACTTTAGTTAAGGATCTTCTTCCACCACTGGAGATTGCATACATGTTTGTACTTTCTGTATTAACATCAGCTGTTTTTCTTTATGTGTCTGTGTGTTGCCTGTGTATGTGTGTTGCCTGTGTCTGTGTGTTGCCTGTGTCTGTGTGTTGCCTGTGTCTGTGTGTTGCCTGTGTATGTGTGTTGCATGTGTCTGTGTGTTGCCTGTGTCTGTGTGTTGCCTGTGTCTGTGTGTTGCATGTGTCTGTGTGTTGCCTGTGTCTGTGTGTTGCCTGTGTTTATGTGTTGCCTGTGTCTGTGTGTTGCCTGTGTCTGTGTGTTGCCTGTGTCTGTGTGTTGCATGTGTCTGTGTGTTGCCTGTGTCTGTGTGTTGCCTGTGTTTGTGTGTTGCCTGTGTCTGTGTGTTGCCTGTGTCTGTGTGTTGCCTGTGTCTGTGTGTTGCATGTGTCTGTGTGTTGCCTGTGTTTATGTGTTGCCTGTGTCCGTGTTGCATGTGTCGTGGTGTGCCCTGTGTCTGTGTGTTGGCCCCGTGTCTGGTGTGTTTTGCCTGTGTCTGTGTGTTGCCTGTGTCTTGTGTGGGTCATGTGTCTGTTGTGGTTGCCTGATGTTTGTGTGTTGGCCTGTGGTCCTGTGGTGTTGCATGTGTCTGTGGTGTTGCCTGTGTCTGTGTGTGTAACCATATCTATCAGAAAATGGGGCCATCGGAAGCGGTTTTTTAACCCGTGGAACATCCCCCGCTGGGCTCTCACACCATTTAAAAAACCACATGGACAGGAAACCTGGGGTCACTTTGAACTACACTGCGCGCCCCCCCCCCACCCCCCCCCCTCATTACACACATTGCACCACTCATCGACAAACACACGGACACCAGCCAGGGACAAAACAAAAAGAACGAAACGCGACAGACAGAATGGAAAAACAGCTCCTACTGGGATTGTCATTGTCTCCATTCATAAATCAGATCCAGATAAGACTCAGTTCATTGCCGAACTATAAAACTTTCAAAATGTCTGATAATGAAAGCATTAAATTAATGCTAATTAATCACTGAAGCTCGGTTAACTGTTTTCATGATGCAACAGCTGGCACATCAGGGGGTTGCAACGCTTCCACTTTTCTAGCAGAGAAACTTTCTTATTTTTTTCCATCTGGACAACATGTTGTGTTTTAAATTAAGATATGAAAAACATGCTGCACTTCATAAAAAGGGGGCTTTTACCAGACTGAGGCCTATTCTCTTTTAGCTGAAAACAGTAGCATTTGGTCAGCTCCTCGGAGTATTGGCCTGAGAGGAGCTCAGGTCTGGATTTGATAAGTGGAAACAGACCGGTGCAGCGCTGCCTGTGTGTTTAAAGCCAATACACATCCGACACAGCGTAAACAGCCCGTACTCCAGTGACTAAGCCCTGGAGCTTAGCCATAATAATGCTAACCCTCTGTACAGTAGATAGACCATATGCTCCTTGCTAAGCTGGGTTTGTTCACCAAGAAATTCCATTGTTTTAAAAATAGCCATTGCAACACACCCAACTGTTATTTAACAGCTTTACAAGGAAACTAATTTGCCTCCGTGCAATAAATAAAGTAATTCTGGAATTGTATAATGTAATTCAACGAGGAAAGTAACTGTGAAACATGAGCTAGAGAGGGAAAGGTGTCACCTGGATTTAAAGCAGATACTTCTGAAGCTCTACATGATAACACGCTGCTCTCAAGAGCTATTTCCTGCGTGTCCCTTCATCCTCAAAACCAAACATGACACAGTATCCGTGCTTCACAGCGTGGAAGAGGATCCGAGTAAGAGCTACTTTTTTTATGGTCTTGCTCTCCCCCGGGGCTCAGAGGGGCTAATGAAGTCCGATCCGAGCTTTATTAAGATCTAGAGGTGGGGCCTCGTAATAAAAAAGGCAGAAGAAGAAGAGGGGGGGAAAACACAAGCTCTCGTTAACTGCATCACACCTCCGGAGCACAGGGAGATCCAACGCTCGGGGCCCATGGGGGGTAAAGGGCTACGAGACTGAAGCCGGCGCAGCGGCAAGTGGATTCAAATAGTCTCACGAGGCGATTTAATTCAGCACCACTTAAAAAAACTTGATAAAACACAAGCTGGCTAACTCCCCACATGGCTATCGTGTAGATTTACCGGCATTTGGCTCACAGCTGGTGGTCATTGCTTGGGGACTGTATGTATGTACTGAATGCATCAGGTGGCACGGTGAAACAGATGTGAGGAGGAAGAAATGGAAACAAACTATGATGTGGGAATAAAACAGGAATCAGTATGCGTAGGTCCAGGATACATACATACAGTTTCTCCTTTTCTTAACCAGCGTATATTGTTATTTTTTAGCGTGTCATGTATGGGCTCAGTGAGAGGAACATTAAAGGTTCAATTGAAACAGACGGAGAGAGGAAACACATGTTGATAAATAGACATCTAGAGTACGAGAAGGAGTAGGAGGAAGCCTGAAGGATGCTGGGATATCGATCGCTGACTGATCAATGCCGCTGTAAATGATCCGGCCATAACCAGGGCAATTACTGGGTCGTCGTTTCTGTGTGTGTGTGTGTGCGTGTGCGCGTGTGCGTGTGCGTGTGCGTGTGCGTGCGTGCGTGCGTGAGTGCGCGTGCGTGTGTGCGTGTGCGTGTGTGTGTGTGCGTGCGCATGTGTGTGTGTGTGTGTGTGTGTGTGTGTGTGTGTGTGTGTGTGTGTGTGTGTGTGTGTGTGTGTGTGTGTGTGTGTGCATGCCTTTGTATTTACTGTATATGCAAGGCTGGTGAGTTGTAGCTGTCGTACCTGTCAATAGCGGGCAAAAAATAAAAGGACAAAGGTCACGACCTCTCACGATATTGTTGTTTTCTAATCACACTCAATAATAATGGAGAAAGAGGAAAACTGAGGCAATCCAGACGGAGGACAAAAGACAAAACATCAGCAGCGTCCTCTCAGAGATGGACACAACAAAGAAGAGACAAGGGGAGTCTGCAGTCTCTTGCACTTTATATGTCGTTGCTGCCAGGTGGTAAATACTTGTGTGTGCTGCTCCTGCTCTTTTCGCATATCATGTATTTATTTGTGCTATGTTTATAAATGTCATGTTCTTATATGTTGTATGGAAATGAGCTCAAAGCTAAAATACACTTGAAGCATTATTTGTCTAAAGTGTTCATTAATGTGCATTGTCCCTGTTCAAATAAACGATGAAATGAAAATGAAATGAAATGCAGAGGGCAAGAGTCAACTTAGAAATGTGAGGAATGAATGAAAGAAGAGTGTGTTTGTGAGTGTGATTGAGAGTTTGTGAGTGTGTGTGTGCCTACTAACCTGGATCTGTTGTTGGAGAATGTTTATCTTGTGCTGCTGCTGCAGGAGCTGCTGCTGTTGTCTGGCAATCTGCACAAAGAGATAGAGAATATTAACAAAACAATCATGCCTTACACAATTCTGAGAAGATGCATAGCAAGTAAATGGACTGTACTTATATAGCGCTTTATCCAGTCTTGAAGACCCCTCAAAGCGCTTTACATACTACATGTCATTCACCCATTCATACAGAGCAGTGTACCTTACTCTAGGACCTAACATTCACACACCGTTGGCCATCGGGAGCAACTCAGGGTTAAGTATCTTGCCCAAGGATACATCGACATGTTGACTGCATGGGCTGGGATCGAACCCACTACCTTCTGGTTGAAAGACGACCGCACTCCCTCGCAGCCACAGTCCCCCAAGTAGTTGTGTTGTGTCAAACTCCTTCATTTTTCTTTCAATGGGATTAAATCTGTTTTACTATAACAATAATACAAACATCTGCTAGAAAATCGGATTATTGGAAGAAAGGGGGCATGAGCACAGAACTAATGACCCCATTGAATATTTTACAGGCTTGCCACACATGTGACAAAGAGGGGTTTTACAGGATGAAATCCAGATGAAAAGATACTATCGGAAACCGAGGACCTGTTGTCAATCAGTCTGTTATTTTTTATATTCTGTTATTAAATTATAGACGGACTGTAACACCACTGTTTCTTTCTGTTAATATCAAAATAAAAACCTGCTTTACAAACTCCTTCTTTTTTTGTATTTGTATCCTTAATTATCTACTCAAAGTGATTATTTCACTGCCTACAATTGATTATGTTGAACATCATTGAAAAATCGTACGATCCCACCAAAGAAATGACGCCCCTTGGTCAAACACAGAAACCAAAAGCACAGACATACATGCTTTATTGAGAAGGGAAAAACACTGAAAGATCAGACCGATGTGGTGCAGCACCATAATAGGTTTTTTTAACAGTGTGGAGAGCTTCTCAATAAATCTCTTAAAGGTGGGGGTAGGTAATTTTGGAGAAACCAGCTCGAGATCGCTAGAATTAAAAAATACACAGCCGGAAGAAATCTGCCACTTCCTTACAGAGCCCCTCCTCCAACACACACGATCGCGCACATGACCAATGATTGCACGAGATAAGTTTGTGCACAGATGGAAGGCTGACAAGCAGGTAGGCCATCCAGTTATTTTAGCTGGGCCGGCTCAGATGATTGGTCGTACTTTTTACAGTACCACGGCTTCCACAGATGACATTTTTTTATGGATTTTTTGTCAAAGCACTTCAGATATTCATTGCTATCGGGATGTTAAGAGCATTCCATGGAATATAACAAAAAGTGTATCTCGAGCCGGTTTCTCAAACTTACCTACCCCACCTTTAACTGACAATGAATTGTGAGATTGACATGTTTACTACACCTAGCATGCCTCTAAAACCCCCTATACACCCATCAATGCTCATCAACAGAAGAGGCGATGATTACTTGTTCTTTTGTTTTGCTGTTTTGTCTAATAAAAAAACACCTGAAGTCAAGGACCATGTTATGCAGCTTGGATCGTCCACTCACATGAGGTCAAAACCCTTAAAGGGGCAGCACGTCGGCTTTTTGATCCCGCCCCCTCTGCGCCAGAAAAGTAAAGCAGCTGCCCTTTCTTTTCTTTCTTTTTTACCCGAGAAGTCGTTTAGTATATTTATTCTGAAATGTAATTACAGGCTGCTGAATGGGAGGCGGCGCCCCATTTGCACACATGTCATATTTCATTAAAGGCAGATTTCTCAGGGTTTGTCTGCAGGGCATTATCCTATCAAGTCTCAACAGCCAAATGACTGGCTGATATTGGAATCTGTCTTTCTTTTCACTCTCTCCATCTCCCCCGTTCCTTTGTGAAGCCATGAGAGGTGGAATGTGTTGTGATGGGAGGTGTGGACTAGTCCAAACAGAGCCTGTCGTACGTCGACCTACAGTAACGTGTCGGCATAAAGCGAAAACAAAGAGAGCTCATCTAAACACCTCTTTGCTTCCCTGCTTTCTCTGTCACACGCTTATTATCCTACATCTGACACCTGCAGACACACGCATCAGCATCTGACACTTTTTGATTCCACACACAAACACAAATACACGTAGACACTTTTTTGTCTTAACAACTATTCAAGAAAGTTTTGTCTAATCTCTTTTTTCAAATGTGTGGGTTAATGTATGGGTAACCTGGTGTCGAGCTAAGCTATTAGCATATGCAAACTACATGGATGTCACATGATTGAATAAATAGTAGTAAGACCGTAGACTCACAGGCACTAATTATTCATCCCAGGATGCATTGCACGATTCAAAACTGTTTATCTAACCCCTAAACACATCTAAATCTACTTTGAACATGGATACATCATCATCCATTGTCACTTTATTCACAAAACACTGTTTTTCCAGGATAGATAACAAATCTATTGAAAATGATATGAGCACACCGAACCAAATGCGAGAAAGGTAAGGAACTCAGCTATAATAGGAAGTTTCAAAACGACTTGTTAAGGTTTAAGAAAGACCCCTCCTCCCTACCTGATCCTGCTGCTGTCTGGCCAGCTCCATCTGTTGCCTCTGCTTCTCCAGCTGTGAGGCGGCCATCCTTTTCTGCTCGTCATGGGCGGAGAGGAGCTGCTCCCTCAGACTGATCAGCTGACCGATCATCGTGGAAAGTTGGTGCTCCTTCTCCTCCAGCGACTCAGGCGTGCCTGGAGACAGAGAAAAGGGTTATGATTGAAAAGATGTGGAAATAGGAAAGGTCTGCTGACTCAGGTCATTTGTTTAAAAGCAGAAATACATGACACAGTGTTTAGTTAGTGGTAAAGGATGATTATCGAGGGCCATGTTTAATTCCTTCTGTTACTCATTGATTGGTATTAACACTGCATGAATAGGGTGTTTTATTCTAACTTAGTCAAGGCAAGAAGTCTGGAGGATGCTCGATGCAATACTTGCCATGGATGAACAGTTTTGGATTTTTTGGATTCAAGAAACCAAACCAAAGTAACTTTAACATATGTATCTACAAGCTAAGAACAAAGAAAAACGTTCTTATAATGGGAGCTCAACAGCCGCCACTCCACTTATTCACTTATTACCAACTAAACCCATCTTCAAATCAACCTTAAAACTTAATCCAACTACACACTTTTACATTTTCATGACTGCATCTTGCATCGTTGTGACGTTATTCCAGTGACACAATCTGTCTACAGACGGCCAGAAACATCAACACTTTGCAAACTAATCAAACCTCCTCAGTTCCCGCTACAGAAGGTGTTTCCAGGAGCAAATGTTGACATGATGACACACGCACAGACAAAGGTGAAAACAAAACGAGTGTCGCCGTTATGGCTCGTAACAAATCAAATGTGTTTTCAGAAACTCCCATACCCAAATGATCATAAATCATCTGGCTTGTAGTTACATCTGACTACTTATTATCGTCTGCCTTGTCTCTACATGCCATCAGTGTTTATCACTTAGTGTCTGCACCAAAGAACAATAAAATCACTTTGAGCTAACGTTTGAAAATAAGTAGCTGTCACAGGCTTTTGTCAGGTTTATGGTGTAAACATTCCTGGAAGGCTTTAGTCGGAAAGGAGGGCTAACATTAGAAACCAGACACTATAAAGACACAACAATCACAAAAAACAGGTTTTCACTTTTTCATCAGTATCATTTGACATCACTGTCCCACGTTACATCTTAGTTACATCAAAAATACCAAAAATATACAGAAGATGTTGGAGGGAGAGAGCAGCAAAAACCATTACGCCATCATCAAGGTAAAGGTACTGTGAGAGAAACTCCCACTGAAGAGAACTTTGGGATGTTAGCCCTTGAAGACCATTTACATGCACACAAACCTATAGGTTCAAGGTTCAAGGTTCTTTATTGTCAAACTGACATAGCTACAGAGTAATTATGTTGTTGAAAATCTTATGTCACAGGCTTCTCCAACAATGCAACATAATAACAATACAGATAGCAAGAGCAATACAAAAAGAAAAATAGTTATAAAATAAAGTGATGATGTGGAATAGTGCAGTACGAGTCTATATACAAGTTATTGGAATGATATATATTAGATATTAGATACATATTACTGAGTAGCAGATGAATGTTTTGAAGTTGTTTCAGCAGTTCAATTGTTTAACAGTCTCACTGCCCGCGGGAAGCAACTGTCTCCGAATCTTCTTGTCTTTGCCAGGATGCTGCGGTAACGTCAATATAACACACTACAGGAAAGGGAAACCCCAAAAACAAATGTCCCCTCTGTGGGACGTTTAAAGGTATTCTGATTCTGAAAATAAGGCCCATTTTAAGACTGAAAAAGGGAGGTGACTTTCACTTGCGCTGCAGCTTGTGACTGTAAACACTGTATACACCATGTCCTATTATCTCCGTGTATGTTGCATTTCAAACACATAACATGTTGTTTCTGCAGCTCCAGCAACACACTTCAGCATCAAATGTTTGCACATTGGAAAACTCCTTTTACCTTGAATCCATGTTGAATAAAAGGTTAACATATTTCTTTACCAACAGCCCTCTGAGGAATTCACGTCAACTATAGGCGGCGCGACCCTGCCTGACCCTGAGATACTGCTGCTATACATGTGTGTGTGTGTGTGTGTGTTTGTGTGTGTGCGTGTGTGTGTGTGTGTGTTTGTCTGTAATTATTCTTGTTTAGTGAATACGCTCATGGCCAAAATGTCAACAAGTTGTTGACTTTGTGTGTCAGAGTGTTTTATGTATTCTGTAAATGGGTACAAACACAAGGGTCCATGTGTGTGTGTGTGTGTGTGTGTGTGTGTGTGTGTGTGTGTGTGTGTGTGTGTGTGTGTGTGTATATATGTGTGTGTGTGTATGTGTGTGTGTGTGTGTAAGATAAACTCACTGAAGTTTATCTTGTTTAGAAGTTCTTGCTCCTGTATATGTTTTATTGTGTGTGTGCGTGTGCGTGCGTGCGTG